>NC_057802.1:197151398-197187445 GCF_018294505.1 Triticum aestivum | reverse complement strand
AGCGCCCGGGCTCGGGGGCCGGCCTCGGGCCCGGCGGGCTTTGGCGGCGGGGACGCGGGCGGGGCCACATGGCGCGTGCCCGTTGGCTCGGGGCGGCGGCGGCGTTTCGTCCGACCAGAACGGACGTGTCCCGCGGCGGAGAGGGAGCGGGCTAGGGTTTTGGGGCCCGGATTTGGAGGAGGGTGCACATATTTACAGGTAGAGGGAGCTAGGAGGCTCCAAATGGAGTGCGGTTTTCGCCCACACGGTCGTGATCGAACAACCGAGAGCATGGAGGGGCTTAGATGGGTTATTGGGCTGTTTGGAGGGGTGTTTGGCTGCAACACTCAAAAGGCCTTTGCGGTTACCCGGTTAACCGTTGGAGCGTCAAACGACCTCCAAATGGAACGAAACTTGACAGGTGGTCTACCGGTGGTGTACCAAGGCCACTTGGCAAACCTCGGTCCATTCCGAGAATGTTTAACACCCGCTCACGAAAAGAAACAAGAGGTGTGTGCCGGTGCACGTGGGAGTGTCGGATTGCAAAACGGACAACGGGGAAAATGCTCGGATGCATGAGACGAACACGTATGCAAATGAGATGCGCATGGTGACATGATATGAGATGCATGACATGAACAAAATGCAAAACGAAAGACAAAACCCGACCACGAAGGGAATATCAAAACACATAGCCGAAAATGGCAAGAGTTGGAGTTACAAATATGGAAAGTAACATCCGGGGTGTTACAACACTCCACCACTACGAGAGGATCCCGTCCCGATCTAGGACTGAAAGAACTCTTGATATTCGGAACGGAGGTGGTCCTCGCGCTCCCAGGTGGCTTCTCGGTTGGAGTGGTGCGACCACTTCACTTTTAGGAATTTGATTGACTTGTTGCGAGTCTTGCGCTCAGTTTCTTCAAGAATAGCAACGGGGTGCTCATGATAAGACAGATCTTCTTGGAGGTCAATCTCTTCGAAGTTGATGGTGCGCTCAGGAGTCTTAAAGCACTTGCGAAGCTGTGACACGTGGAACTCATCGTGCACGTTCGCAAAGTTGGAGGGAAGCTCAAGTTGATAGGCGAGGTCGCCTCTTTTGCCAATGATCTTGAAAGGACCCACGTATCTTGGGGCAAGCTTCCCTTTGATATCGAAGCGACGAGTGCCTTTCATTGGAGAGACGCGGAGGTAGACATGGTCTCCGATCTCGAAAGCCACATCACGGTGCTTACTATCATAGTAACTCTTCTGGCGCGATTGCGCGGCTTTGAGATTTTCACGGATGACTTTACACATTTCTTCAGCCTCTGTGATTAAGTCATTGCCAAGAAGTTGGCGTTCACCAGTCTCTGACCAATTGAGAGGAGTACGGCACTTTCTTCCATATAGAATCTCGAATGGGGCCTTGCCCGAACTCGCTTGGAAGCTGTTGTTGTAGGAGAACTCGGCATATGGAAGACAATCTTCCCACTTCATGCCAAAGGAAATGACACAAGACCTGAGCATATCTTCAAGGATTTGAAAGACTCGCTCGACTTGGCCACTAGTTTGAGGATGGAAAGTTGTGCTAAAACGAATGTTGGTGCCCATGGCCTTCTGGAAGGAGTCCCAGAACTTAGAAGTGAAGATGCTTCCACGATCTGACGAAATCAATTGTGGAATGCCGTGCAAGGAGACAATCCTTGAGGTGTATAGCTCTGCCAACTGAGCTGTTGTGATCGAGTCTTTGATTGGAAGGAAATGAGCCACTTTAGTAAGCTTGTCGATGACAACGAAGATAGCATCATTACCGCGTTTGGACTTTGGAAATCCAGTCACGAAGTCCATTTCGATATGATCAAACTTCCATTCTGGAATAGCAAGAGGTTGGAGGAGACCAGCTGGTCGTTGGTGTTCTGCTTTCACCCTTCGACAGACATCACATTCGTTCACGAATTGAGCGATTTCTCGCTTCATTCGAGTCCACCAATACGACTGCTTGAGGTCATGGTACATCTTCGTACTTCCAGGATGAATGGAAAGAATAGAATTGTGCGCCTTGTTCATAATGACTTTCCTTAGATCACCTTTAGGAACCACATTCCGGTCCTCGAAGATTAAAGTGTCTCGGTCATCAATGCGTTAGCACTTGTATTTGGAAAGACCCTTGTCAATACCACGTTTCACCTTCTTCACCATGGTATCCAGGAGTTGTGCCTCACGAATTTGATCTTCCAAAGTAGGAGAGACTAGGAGGTTGGCAAGAAAGCCTTGAGGAACAACTTGGAGATTGAGTTTGCAGAAAGCTTCACAAAGATCCGGTTGAAATGGCTTGAGAATTAAGCTGTTACAATAAGCCTTCCTGTTCAAAGCATCTGCAATGACATTGGCCTTGCCTGGAGTATATTCAATACTCGGATTGTACCCTTGAATCATTTCGACCCATCGAGTTTGCCTGAGGTTCAGGTTGGGCTGAGTGAAGATGTACTTGAGACCCTTGTGATCGGTGAATATGTCCACTTTTCTTCCCAACAAGAGATGTCTCCATGTTATTAATGCATGCACAACTGCCGCGAACTCAAGATCGTGAGTGGGGTAGTTCTTTTCGTTGGGCTTCAACTGACGAGAGGTATAGGCCACAACTTTCTTCTCTTGCATTAACACAACACCGAGACCTTGAAGAGAAGCATCACAGAAAACTTCGAATGGCTTGGATTCGTCAGGAGGAGTTAAGACAGGAGCTGTGATGAGTTTCTCTTTGAGAGTGTTGAAAGCAACGCCACACCCAGGAGTCTAGACATACTTCACATGCTTCTGAAGGAGGTTGGAAAGAGGCTTTGCAATCTTAGAGAAATTCTCAACGAATCTTCGGCAATAACTTGCAAGACCAAGGAAACTGCGGAGCTGCTTGACATTCTGAGGAGGTTCCCAATTCACAATTCCGGACACCTTCTCGGGATTAACAGTGTTGCCCTTGGTAGAGATGATATGACCAAGGTAAAGAACTTCATCAAGCCAAAACTCACATTTGGAAAAGTTCGCATAGAATTGATACTCTCTGAGCTTGTCGAGCACCAATCGCAAATGTTTGGCATGATCCTTCTTATTCTTGGAGAAGACCAAGATATCATCGAGATACACCAGGACGAATTCATTGGTATAGGGGTTGAAGATGAAATTCATCATTCGCGAGAATGTTGGAGGAGCATTGACAAGGCCGAAAGACATGACAGTATATTCATAAGAACCAAAGCTTGTTCTGAATGCTGTCTTGGGAATATCTTCTTCACGAATGCGAATATGATGATAACCCATTCGAAGGTCAAGCTTGGAGAATACTTTAGCACCCTTGAGTTGCTCGAATAGCTCATTGATGTTGGGAAGTGGATAATTATTCTTGATTGTCTTCTTGTTCAATGGACGGTAGTCGACACAAAGTCGGTCCGTGCCATCCTTCTTCTGGACAAAAAGAACACCACAACCCCATGGAGATGAACTCGGTCTGATCAAACCCAGACGCTCTTGTTCATCGAGCTGTTTCTTCAATTCCTTCAGCTCCTTGGGTCCAAGCTTGTATGGACGCTTGCAAACGGGTTCCGTGCCAGGCTCAAGATAGATAACGAATTCGACTGGCCGGTGAGGAGGCATACCCGGAAGCTCTTCTAGAAAGACATCTTGGTACTCCCAAACGACTGGAATTTGAGAAATAGCATCAAACTTGCCCTTCTCATTGAGAGAAAATAACTGAATGGTCTCATCACGAGAGGCATAGATGATAACATCCTCAGAAGAGTGTGTCAATTGAATTTCCCTGGCAGCACAATCAAGTTGAGCCTTGTGCTTAGAAAGCCAGTCCATCCCGAGAATTAGATCAATATCAGAGTCACCAAGAACAATTGGAGAAGACAGAAATTTATAGTTTCCCATCTTGATGGAAACATCCGGGACACAGTTATTAGATGACATTTGCTTACCCGGGGACACAATCTTCAACGGGATAGGAATCTTTTCTGTCACAAACTCATGCTTGGCAACCAAAGGTCTTGAAATGAAAGGAAGAGATGCACCAGTATCAAATATAACTTTTGCAGGAATATCATTAACTGAGAGATTACCCATTATCACATCAGTAGATTCCTCCGCTTGAGCTGCATTCATCATGTTCACCTTTGCAGACATGGGATTATGCTTGACCACTGCATTGCTGGAAGATCTCACATGAGGAGGGGGCGGAACGCGCCTTTGGCTCAAAAAGCACGAGAGGTAATTGCAGATCTTCTCTGAGGCCACCTCTGAATTGATAGATCATGCTCTTTTCATCAGGAACGTCTTGCTTAGCGAAGCGAGCTAGTTTCTAAAACTGGGTATTGTATTGATACACGGACATGCTGCCTTGCTTGAGATTGCGGAACTCCTCACGCTTGCTCTCAACAACACTTTGTGGAATGGGGTGAGCTTTGAAGTCTCGGCGGAAATCATCCCAGGTAATCACACGACCTCCTCTGGAATCTTTGTGTTGTTGATACCACTCGGCAGCTTGATCCTTGAGTTGAAAAGAAGCGAACTTGACAAAGTCCTCAGGACTGAGATTGCTACATTCAAAATGCTTGTTGATGTCCACGAGCCAATCATCGGTGTCTGTGGCCTCGGCACAGTAGCTGAAAGACTTCGGCTGATTTGCGAGGAACTGGTTGAGGGTAGCGAAATGAGGCTGATTGTTGCCTTGGCCTTGATTTCCTTGGTTGCCTTGCCCTTGGGTGTGCTCTTGCAAGAGTTGCAAAATCATCTGAGCATTTGCGTTGGTGGCTGCCATGATAGCTTGTCATGCCTCCGGAGGCGGAGGTGGTGGCGGAGGGTTCGCCTGGCTCCCCTCATTGCGTTCCGGATTCTGACGCGTTGGCGGAGCCATCCTGAACAGGGTGACATCCGTTAGCATCTTGGTAGACAGATAGACAAGTTGAATCAACGGATAGAAATTGCAACATATAGTCTTCACAATAAACATTCGAACGAGGATGAACGAATGAATTCCATAGTAAATCATCACACTTCCATTAAGGTGAGAAGCTACTTGATAAAGGGTTGATGAATAAAATAACAAGGTACGACTGGAACAAATAAGTGGTAAGGATTACCCAATCACAAACCAAATATCTGCGGGAAGAAATGCTAAGAGCTACTTGAATCCCACCTATAAACTCCCGAAAGCTTCTGGTTATGCAATCTGGTGTTGGGGATACAGGGGACACAAAATATATCACCCAAACTAGCAATCCCTAGATCCAGCTGTATCCATCCGTCAACACATAACCAAGAAACCTTCGGAAACCGTGTACCTCAACCTTCGAAAAGCATCCGTTATACGAGTTATGGCAATACTCCCGAACTCCCGCCCCAGTACTGGGTGGCGTCGAGGTGATCTCACCAACAACTGCATAAAAGAGATTTTCGATGTCGGCGAAACTCAGGTATTCCAGAACTGCAACGATAAAATTGTGACGACAACACCTCGGAGCTCAATTCCTCGGGACACTGCCACAACCCCTAAATGTCAGGAGGCACCAAGAACAATGTTCTCGTCACAAAACCATCGGAACGATTCCAAGATACCCGCGTGATCCTAAAATTTTTTTAGTGAAATTTGAGGAGAGAAAAGTCAAAACTTCTACGTTAGGAGGCCTCACCAAAGCGACGAAGGGACTGAGGAGTAAAAAGAATCCTACTCTCCGATATATATAATCCTAAGACTCAAAACATTTTTTTAGACTCAACAACGCCAGCGATTCGATCAAGCAGGGGGCTCCTAAGTCGGGGATGGCTCTGATTACCAACTTGTAACGCCCACGATGCGGCTATATCTCCCACGTGTCGAGGCACGACTTAGAGGCATAACCGCATTGTAGGTATTGTCGCAAGAAGGGTCATCTTCACACAATCCCATGTAATGAACAAGAATGGGATAACGAGAGTTGGCTTACAATCGCCACTTCACACAATACATAAATTAATTCATACATCATCCAAAATCCACACATAGACCGACTACGGTCAAATCCAAATGAAAAATAAGATAACCCCAAATGCTAGATCCCCGATCGTCCCAACTGGGCTCCACTACTGATCATCCGGAAAAGAAACAAAGTAACGACCACGTTCCTCGTCGAACTCCCACTTGAGCTCAGTTGCGTCATCTGTACTGGTATCGTCAGCACCTACAACTGTTTTGGTAGAATCTGTGAGTCACGAGGACTCAGCAATCTCACACCCACGAGATCAAGACTATTTAAGCTTGTAGGAGGTGGAGCTGCAGCAAGCACTAAGCATATATGGTGGCTAACATACGCAAATAAGAGCGAGAAGAGGAGCAACGCAACGGTCGCGAAGCTAGAAATGATCAAGAAGTGATCCTGAAACTACTTACTTTCATGCATAACTCAAACCATGTTCACTTCCCGGACTCCACCGAGAAGAGACCATCACGGCTACACACACGGTTGATGTGTTTTAATTAAGTCAAGTGTCAAGTTCTCTACAACCGGACATTAACAAATTCCCATCTACCTCATAACCGCGGGCACGGCTTTCAAAAGATAATACCCTGCAGGGGTGTCCCAACTTAGCCCATTATAAGCTCTCATGGTCAACGAAGGATAAACCTTCTCCCGGGACGAACCGATCAGTCTCAGAATCCCGGTTTACAAGACATTTCTACAATGGTAAAACAAGACCAACAAAGCCGCCCGAATGTGCCAAAAAATCCCGATAGGAGCTGCACCTATCTCGTCCTCAGGGCACACCGGATGAGCAGTCCGTACAACTAAAACCAGACCTCAAGTTTCCCGGAGGTGGCACTGCAAAGGGCTCTAGTTTGGACCAGCACTCAGAGGAACACTGGCCCGGGGGTTTAAATAAAGATGACCCTCGGGCTCGCGAAAACCCAAGGGAAAAGGCTTAGGTAGGTGTTGAGGATATAGACCTTAGAGTCACCCGCCAGGAGGGGCCGGGTTACTCCAATGGTCATTACCAGAAGCCCGGAGCCAAGCTTGAAGATGGTGGGCCAGAGATGGGCTTAAGACCCGGATGAGGCTTAGGGCCCGTAGTTACAATCGGCATTATGGTAGAACTTGTAGTGCAAGGCAAGTATGATTGAGAGTCCGAGCCGGACGCTCTTATGAGCCGGCCGGGGCTCTGAGGGCTGCCGGGCGTCAGCCTCCCTATATAAAGGGACGACCCGGCAGCGGTTTAGGGAGGACAACAATCTCATCGAGAGCCGGGCATAGCAGTTTAGCTCCCTGGTGATCGTAACCCTAATCAATACCATCTCAACTGGACGTAGGCTTTTACCTTCACCGTAAGGGGCCGAACCAGTATAAACCCTCGTGTTCCTTGTCCCACATTAACCCCTTCAAGCTTCCTAGTTGCGATGGCTCCACGACTAAGTCCTAGCTCGAGGACATCTGTCATGACAATTCCACGACAGTTGGCGCCCACTGTGGGGCCAGCGCACGGTGGATTTGAGTTCTTGAAGGGCAGCTTCGAAGGGCTCAAGGGATACGCTGTGGGCCGGATGACCAAGAGTCGTCGCGGCAAGCTCTACATCGACGATGCAAACTGGGGCCCCGACGCCGGCTCAATTGAGTACGGGTACCGGGTCCCCTTCGCTGGAATTCATGTCTTCATTGGCAAGATTGGTGAGCCGGGACCTGAGCCGGATCTCTGCGCCGATCTCATCGAAACGGCTCAGCGCGCATGACCCGCCCGGGCCCGGCCTGCCTTAAGGGGCGCTTTTGTGGGATGCATCCATGGAGGGCCCTCTGATCCAGCTGGGCCTGGTGATGAGACGGCCGCCGGCTCTGACGGCGAGTTGGCCACCGATGAGTCAAACTCGTTGTACCAACTTCAGGATGGCAGGCTCATGGGTTGTTCCGATGGTGAAAGTATTCCGGACCTATTTGAGCCGCCAAGTCAGGTTGGAGTTTTTATGGCTGGAGCACAGCCTGTTCAGAGCCCCGCTGCTGGAGCGGGAACCCCAGTGCCTTCGCCGGCTCAGGTGCTAATGGATCTCACGGACAAGATGACGGCCCTGTTAACCGCCACGGTTGACCCGGCGGATCAAGCTCGACATGACACGGAGGTGGCACAGTTAAAATTGGATCTAGTGAAGGCTAAAGAGGACCTTGCAGCGGAAGGGATCAGGCTGGCTGCGGAGAGGGCGGCTCTCGATGCCCAAACCCAGCTGATCCAGGCGCAGTCCTTCCAACTCACGATGGATCAAAACGCGGCCAATGAGGTCCTGAGAAGGAGGCACCAAAAGGCCCAATCTCGACTCCCTCCGGTTTACGATCCACGCAACCTCTTCAACACACCAGGTGCAGGGTCTAGTAACCCGCCAGGGATCATAGCGCCCGGGTCTGGACCCCTTATTCAGCCACAAGTGATGGGGCCTCCCCAGGTGCCCCCTGCCCCGCCTCAGTATGTGCCAATACCTCCGGGTCATTATAATAACCCGCTGGAGAACATGGTCGCCACGGCAGCACGGCTGGCGGCTCTACCAGTTGATGGCGACTCTCCGACGGCTATTGAAACCCGCCGGGTCAGGGAACTCCTTCAGACAGCACTGGCGCAGCAAGAGGCGTACTCCTACAGCCGGGACAGGATCCACTCGACTCCTCGTCCAGGCTAGAGCCCGAGTTACAGCCAGCACATGGTCTCAGCTACCGGCTCAAGTAACGTCCGACGCCATGACCCGCCCCCTGGCCATGGCCCGGCTCATAATGGAGCCTTTTACGCAGCAGATCAAGCGCGGCAAGAGGCGGAGCAAGTGCCGCAATTGACGGGTTACCAGACCCCCCCCGGCTTATCCGACGGCTTCCATTGATGTGGGTATCCCTACCAGGACCGGGGGAGTCCCTTGCTTAGTGCCAGCTATCCGTAATGAACGTCTACCTAAGGATTTCAAGGGCCCTAGGAAGGTGCCTAACTACACAGCTGACTTACAACCCGCAGCCTGGATCGAGAGTTATGAGATGGCTATGGAGCTGCTGGAGGTCAGTGAGGCGGCCATGGCCAAGTATTTCACCATGATGTTAGATGGGACCTCCCGCACTTGGTTGAAAGGGCTACCACCGAACCCCATTGGGTCTTGGGCTGAGCTGAAAGCCCGGTTCATCCAAAACTTCAAAGATACCTGTAGGCAGTCTATGTCAATTGTGGATTTGACTAACTGTAAGCAGCAGGAGGGTGAATCCACGACCCATTGGGTTCGCCGGGTTAAGGAGATCATACATTCATCAGATAAGATGGATGCCGGCTCTGCAGTCTTAATGTTAGAGCAGAATTGTCGCTTCGTGCCCCTGAAGATGAAACTCGAGCGGCTTAAGCGCGACTGCAGTGATATGGGTACACTAATGGCGGCTCTTGTCAAGTACGCCGATTCCGATGGTACCAAGGATCCCCCTTCATATGATGAAAGGACAGGGAAGGGAAAGAAGAACGGCAATGGCAAGGGTCCTCAGTTTAACCCGAGGAACCAAGGAGGAGGCAAGCACACGGCAGATGGCAGCCTAGAGTTTGTGGCCAACGCCAGCTCACAAGGTAATAACCAGCGACGCAAGGGGAGGCCCCCTCCCCGAGGCGGCGGGTCAGGTCCGACGCTGGAGCAGCTGTTGAATGAACCTTGTCCAAGGCATGGCTCTATAGAGAAGCCAGCGACTCACCTGTGGAAGGATTGTGCGATCATGAAGGCCTTTAAGAACTACAATGGCCCGGGCGGCGGCTCAGGTGCCGGCGGCTCAGGCGCCGGCGGCTTTCATGGCCCGGGGGGCGGCTCAAATTCTGGTCCTCAGAGCGGTCAAGGGGGCTTTAATCAATAGTCTGGCCAGGGTCATCAACAGCAGTAAGGGGGTTATCAGACCAATCCAAAGCAGCTTAGCGGTGGACAGTATCATGTGTTTACCACTAGTTTGTGCAAGTGAGATCAGAAGCTTCACAAGAGGGCTGTGAATGCTGTGGAGCCGGCGATCCCACGCTACTTGCGGTGGTCTGAGCAACCTATAGTGTGGAGTAGGGAGGATCACCCTCCCCGGGTGGATAACCCGGGCCACTTGGCCTTAGTGGTGGCACCTCAAGTGGGAGGATATAAATTCACAAAGGTACTCATGGATGGAGGCAGCAGCATCAACATCCTCTATTATGAGACTTTTCGCCGTATGGGGTTGGTTGATAAGAACCTCAGCCAGTCGAACACTATCTTCCATGGCGTGGTACCTGGTAAGTCGGCTTATCCAGTCGGCAAGATCGAATTGGAAGTGGCTTTTGGTGATGAAAGCAACTACAGGGTGGAGAAATTGACCTTTGAGGTGGTCAAGATAAGAAGTCCCTACCATGCTATATTTGGACGGCCAGCTTATGCCAAGTTCATGGCACGGCCGTGTTATGTGTATTTACAACTCAAGATGCCGGGTCACAATGGGACCATTACGGTTCACGGCAGCCGGAAGGTGGCTCTGGAGTGTGAGGAAGGCGATGCGGCTTATGCAGAATCTGTGTGTGCTACAGAGGAGTTGAAGTTTTACAAGGACAATGTTGACCCAACATATATGACCTCTCTGAAAAAGCCAACTACAGAACAAGAGCCGGCAATGAAATTTAAATCAGCTGATGAGACTAAACTTGTTGATTTTGTTCCAGGTGACTCCTCTCAGCAGTTTAGCATCAGTGCCAATCTGGATCCAAAATAGGAAAGCGCGCTCATCGAGTTCATCCGTGAGAATAGGGACATCTTCGCATGGAAACCTTCTGACATGCCAGGTGTACCTAGAGAACTCGCTGAGCATACTCTCAATGTTGATCCTAAATTTAAGCTGGTCAGACAGTTCCTTCGGCGGTTTAATGAAGAGAGGCGGAAAGCTATTGGTGAAGAGGTGGCCCGGCTCTTGGCGGCCGGGTTTATCGTTGAAGTCTTTCACCCAGAGTAACCCGGTGCTCGTACTCAAGAAGAACGGCACCTGGCGGATGTGTGTGGACTACACGGACTTGAACAAGGCGTGTCCAGCTGATCCTTTTGCCCTCCCCCGCATTGATCAAATCATTGATGCTACGGCAGGTTGTGCACGTCTAAGTTTCTTGGATGCTTATTCCGGTTATCATCAGATTAAGATGGCAGTTAAGGACCAGGAGAAGACGGTGTTCATTACTCCCTTTGGAGCCTTCTGCTATGTATCCATGCCTTTTGGACTCAAGTGTGCACAGGCGACTTACCAGCGTTGTGTACAGAACTGTCTTCATAAACAGATTGGGCGTAATGTTCACGCTTATGTGGACGATATTGTGGTTAAGTCCATAAAAGAGGAAACTGTTGAGGATATAGACCTGGGAGTCACCCGCCAGGAGGGCCGGGTTATACTAAGGGTCATTGCTAGAAGCCCAGAGCTAAGTTTCAAGATAATGGGCCAGAGATGGGCTGAGACCCGGCGATGGCTTAAAGCTCGTAGTACAATCTTTATTGTTATAATAGAACTTGTAGTGCAAGGCAAGTATTGTTTAGAGTCCGAGCCGGACACTCTTATGAGCCGGCCGGGACTCTAAGGGCTGCTGGGCGTCAGCCTCCCTATATAAAGGGACGACCCGGCAGCGGTTTAAGGGCGACAATAATCTCATCGAGAGCCGGGCATAGCTGTTTAGCTCCCTGGCGATCGTAACCCTAATCAATAACACCTCAACTGGACGTAGGCTTTTACCTTCACCGTAAGGGGCCGAACCAGTATAAACCCTCGTGTTTCTTGTCCCGCATAACCCCTTCAAGCTTCCTAGTTGCGATGGCTCCACGGCTAAGTCCTAGCCCAAGGACATCTGACGTGACAATTCCACGACAGTTGGCGCCCACCGTGGGGCTGGCGCACGGTGGACTTGAGTTCTTGAAGGGCAGCTTCGAAGTGCTCAAGGGATACGCTGTGGGCCGGATGACCAAGAGTCGTCGCGGCAAGCTCTACATCGACGATGCGGACTGGGGCCCCGACGCCGGCTCAGTGGAGTACGGGTACCGGGTCCCCTTTGGCGGAATTCATGTCTTCATTGGCAAGGTTGGTGAGCCGGGCCCCGAGCCGGATCTCTGCGCCGATCTCATCGAAACGGCTCAGCGCGCACGACCCGCCCGGGCCCGGCCTGCCTTAAAGCATGCTTTTGTGGGGTGCATCCATGGAAGGCCCTCTAATCCATCTGGGTCTGGGGATGAGGCGGCCGCCGGCTCTGACGGCGAGTCGGCCGCTGATGAGTCAAACTCGTTGTACCAACTTCAAGATGGCAGGCTCATGAGTTATTCCGATGGCAACAGTATTCCGGACCTTTTTGAGCCGCCAAGTCAGGTCGGAGTTTTTATGGCTGGTGCGCAGCCCGTTCAGAACCCCGCTACCGGACCGGAAAACCCGGAGCCTTCCCCGGCTCAGGTGCTGATGGATCTCACAGATAAGATGACGGCCCTGTTAACTGCCACGGTTGACCCGGCAGATCAAGCCCAGCATGACGCGGAGGTGGCACAGTTAAAAATGGATCTGATGAAAGCTAAAGAGGATCTTGCAGCAGAAGGGATCAGGCTGGCGGCGGAGCGGGCGGCTCTCGACGCCCGGACTCAGTTGATTCAGGCACAGTCCTTCCAACTCACGATGGATCAGAACGCGGCCAACGAGGTCATGAGAAGGAGGCATCAGAAGGCCCAGTCTCGACTCCCGCCGGTTTACGATCCGCGCAACCTCTTCAACACGCCGGGTGCGGGATCCAGTAACCCACCAGGGGTCATTGCGCCCGGGTCGGGACCCCTTATTCAGCCACGAGTAATGGGGCCTCCCCAGATGCCCCCTGCCCCGCCTCAGTATGTGCCAATACCCCCGGGTCATTACGATAACCCGCTGGAGAACATGGTAGCTGCGGCAGCACGACTGGCGGCTCTTCCCGTTGACGGCAATTCTCCGGCAGCCGTCGAAACCCGCCGGGTCAGGGAACTCCTGCAGACAGCTCTAGCACAGCAAGAGGCGTACTCCTACAGCCGGGACAGGATCCACTCAACTCCTCGCCCAGGCCAGAGCCCGAGTTACAGCCGGCACATGGTCTCAGCAACCGGCTCAAGTAATGTCCGGCGCCATGATCCACCCCCTGGCCATGGCCCGGCTCATGTTGGAGCCTTCTACACAGCAGACCAAGCACGGCAAGAGGCGGAGCAGGTGCCGCAATTGACGGCTTATCAGACCCCCCGGCTTATCCGACGGCGTCCGTTGATGTGGGTATTTCTACCAGGACCGGGGGTGTCCCTTGTTTGGTGCCGGCCATCCGTAATGAACGTCTACCTAAGGATTTCAAGGGCCCTAGGAAGGTGCCTAACTATACAGCTGACTTACAGCCTGCGGCCTGGATTGAGAGTTATGAGATGGCTATGGAACTGCTAGAGGTCAGCGAGGCGGACATGGCCAAATATTTCACCATGATGTTAGATGGAACTGCCCGCACGTGGTTAAAAGGGCTACCACCGAACTCCATTGGGTCTTGGGCTGAGCTGAAAGCCCGGTTCATTCAAAACTTCAAGGATACCTGTAGGCAGTCTATGTCAATTGTGGACTTGACTAACTGTAAACAGCAGGAGGGTGAATCCACGACCCATTGGGTTCGCCGGGTCAAGGAGATCATACATTCGTCGGATAAGATGGATGCTGGCTCCGCAGTCTTAATGTTGGAACAAAACTGTCGCTTTGTGCCCCTACAGATGAAACTCGGACGGCTTAAGCGTGACTGTACTGATATGGGTACACTGATGGCGGCTCTGGTTAAGTACGCTGATTCTGATGGTACCAAGGATCCCCCTTCAGATGATGAAAGGACAGGGAAGGGAAAGAAGAACGGCAATGGCAAGGGTCCTCAGTTTAACCCGGGGAATCAAGGAGGAGGCAAGCGCAAGGCCGATGGCAGCCTGGAGTTCGTAGCCAACACCCAAGGTAACAACCAGCGACGCAAGGGGAGGCCCCCTCCCCGAGGCGGCGGGTCAGGACCTTCTCTGGAGCAGCTGTTGAATGAACCTTGTCCGAGACACGGCTCTAGAGAGAAGCCAGCGACTCATCTGTGGAAGGATTGTGCTATCATGAAGGCCTTTAAAAACTACAATGGCCCGGGCGGCGGCTCTAGCGCCGGCGGCTCCGGCGCTGGCGGCTTTCATGGCCCGGGAGGCGGCTCAAACCCCGGTCCTCAGAACGGTCAAGGGGGCTTTAATCAACAGTCTGGTCAGGGTCATCAACAGCAACAGGGGGGCTATCAGACCAACCCAAAGTAGCTTAGCGGTGGACAGTATCACGCGTTCACCACTAGTTTGTGCAAACGAGACGAGAAGCTTCATAAGAGGGCTGTTAATGCTGTTGAGCCGGTGGTTCCACGCTACTTACGGTGGTCGGAGCAGCCCATAGTGTGGAGTAGGGAGGATCACCCTCCCCGGGTGGATAACCCGGGCCACCTGGCCTTAGTGGTGGCTCCTCAAGTGGGAGGCTATAAGTTCACAAAGGTACTCATGGATGGAGGCAGCAGCATCAACATCCTCTATTATGAGACTTTCCATCGTATGGGGCTAGTTTATAAGAACCTCAGCCAGTCAAATACTATCTTCCATGGTGTGGTACCCGGTAAATCGGCTTATCCAGTCGGCAAGATCGAACTGGAAGTGGCCTTCGGTGATGAGAACAACTACAGGGTGGAGAAGTTGACCTTTGAGGTGGTCAAGATAAGAAGTCCATACCATGCTATATTCGGACGGCCGGCTTACGCCAAGTTCTTGGCACGGCCGTGTTATGTGTACCTACAACTCAAGATGCCGGGTCACAACGGGACTATTACGGTTCACGGCAGCCGGAAAGTGGCTCTGGAGTGTGAGGAAGGTGACGCGGCTTATGCAGAGTCTGTTTGTGCCACAGAAGAGTTGAAATTTTATAAAGACAATGTTGACCCAACAGATATGACCTCTCTGAAAAAGCCAACCACGGAGAATGAGCCAGGAATGAAGTTTAAATCAGCTGATGAGACTAAACTTGTTGATTATGTTCTAGGTGACTCGTCTCAGCAGTTCAGCATCAGTGCAAATCTGGACCCGAAATAGGAAGGCGCGCTCATCGAGTTCATCCGTGAGAATAGGGACATCTTTGCATGGAAACCTTCTGACATGCCAGGTGTACCTAGAGAACTCGCTGAGCACACTCTCAATGTTGATCCAAAATTTAAGCCGGTCAGACAGTTCCTTCGACGGTTTAATGAAGAGAGGCGAAAAGCCATTGGTGAAGAAGTGGCCCGGCTCTTGGCGGCCGGGTTCATTGTCGAGGTTTTTCACCCAGAGTGGTTGGCTAACCCGGTGCTTGTACTTAAGAAGAACGGCACCTGGCGGATGTGTGTGGATTACACGGATTTGAACAAGGCGTGTCCGGCTGATCCTTTTGTCCTCCCCCGTATCGATCAAATCATTGATGCTACGGCGGGTTGTGCACGCTTAAGTTTCTTGGATGCTTATTCAGGGTATCATCAGATTAAGATGGCAGTTAAGGACCAGGAGAAGACGGCGTTCATCACTCCCTTTGGAGCCTTCTGCTATGTCTCTATGCCCTTTGGGCTCAAGTGTGCGCAGGCGACTTACCAGCGTTGTGTACAGAATTGTCTCCATAAACAGATCGGGCGCAATGTTCACGCTTACGTGGACGATATTGTGGTTAAGTCCATCAAGGAGGAAACCCTGATAGGTGACTTAAGGGAAACCTTCGATAATCTCCGGGTCTACAAGATGATGCTTAACCCGGCCAAATGTGTTTTTGGTGTTCCTACGGGCAAGCTATTGGGCTTCTTGGTTTCTGACAGAGGAATTGAAGCTAACCCGGAGAAGATCAAAGCTATCACTTCTCTAGCTAAGCCGGCATGTATAAATGATGTTCAGCGTTTGGCAGGTCGCATCGCTGCTTTAAGCCGGTTCATAAGCCGCTTGGGTGAGAAGGCTATGCCTTTATATCAGTTGATGAAGAAAACGGATAACTTTGTATGGAATGATGCAGCTAATACCGCCTTCGAGGATTTGAAAAAGCAACTGGCAGAGCCCCCCGTCCTTGCTGCTCCGGTTGATAAGGAGCCCTTGCTAATGTATGTGGCGGCAAACGCATGAGCCGTCAGCGTGGCTATTGTGGTGGAGCGCAAGGAGGCGGGTAAGGGGCATCCGGTTCAGCGGCTGGTTTGTTATGTCAGTGAGGTGCTCATTGAGTCCAAGCAGCGGTATCCGCATTGGCAGAAGCTCGTATATGGGGTGTTTATGGCGAGTCGGAAGCTTAAGCATTATTTTCAGGGTCATCCCATCACTGTGGTCAGTTCCGCCCCTCTCGGTGATATTATCCAGAACAGAGAGGCTACAGGGAGAATTGCTAAGTAGGCTATAGAACTTGGTCCTCATGACCTCAAATATGTGCCACGCACTGCTGTTAAGTCTCAGGCCTTGATAGATTTCATCAATGATTGGACAGAGTCGCAAGTACCTGAGCAAAAGCCGGATAACACTTATTGGACTATTCACTTTGATGGGTCCAGGCAGCTGGAGGGCTCGGGAGCTGGTGTTGTCTTAGCTTCCCCCAAAGGTGACAAATTCCATTATGTGCTACGGTTGATGTTTCCTTGCACTAACAATGCGGCTGAATACGAGGCTTTGCTCCACGGTCTTCGGGTGGCTAAGGAGATGAGCTTAAGCCGGGTGAGGTGCTTTGGTGACTCAGACTTGGTGGCTCAACAAGTATCCGGCACCTGGGATTCTAAGGATCCTCTAATGGCGGCTTATCGCCGCGAGGTTGATGCCATTGCCGGGCACTTCCAGGGATACCAAGTGGAGCATATTGATCGCAGGCGGAACGAGGCGGCTGACGCGTTAAGCCGGCTAGGCTCTCAGCGAAAGCCGGTGCCGCCTAACACTTTCCTGGATGTCCTGTACAACCCTTCGGTCAAGTTGCCTACAGAGGAGGGCTTGGCTATCCCTGACCCGGAGGCGCAACTGGTGGCAGCTCTTCATGTCATACCAGACTGGACAATGCCATATCTGGCTTATATAACCCGGGGAGAGTTGCCTGAGGATGAAATTCTGGCCAGGCAAATAACCCGGCGGGCTAAGTCAATGATTGTTATCGATGGCGAGTTGTATCATCGCAGTGTTTCAGGGGCATTTCAGCGTTGTATCTCCCCTGAGGAAGGTCAAGAGATCTTGCGCGAGATCCATGAAGGGGATTGTGGCCATCATGCCGGTTCAAAATCTCTTGTGGCCAAGGCTTTCCGTCATGGTTTTTACTGGCTGACGGCTCACGCTGATGCAGAGGACTTGGTCAGTAAATGTGATGGCTGCCAAAGGTTCTCACGACGGGCTCATGTGCCGGCTCAGGAGTTGAGGATGATTCCAATCGCCTGGCCCTTTGCGGTCTGGGGGCTTGATATGGTTGGGCCTTTTAAATGGTCCAAGGATAAGAAGACCCACCTCTTGGTGGCAGTGGACAAATTCACGAAGTGGGTGGAAGCTGAGCCAGTTAGCAAGTGTGATGCAGCCACGGCGGTTCAATTTATGAAAAAGGTGATCTTCCGCTTCGGTTTTCCGCATAGCATCATAACAGATAATGGCACTAATCTGTCCAAAGGCGCTATGGAGGAGTTTTGTCAACGAGAGCATATCCGTCTTGATGTTTCTTCAGCAGCTCATCCCCAGTCTAATGGTCAAGCTGAGAGAGCTAACGAGGAGATTCTGAAGGGCATCAAACCCCGGCTTTTGGTCCCTTTGCAACGGACGCCGGGTTGTTGGGTGGAGGAATTGCCCTCCGTCTTATGGAGCATCAACACTACTCCTAACAGGTCTACCGGCTTCACGCCTTTCTTCATGGTTTATGGAGCAGAAGCGGTTCTCCCCAGCGACATCCGTCATGATTCACCTCGTGTGGCGGCTTATGTTGAGACGGATAATAAACAGGCGCGCCAAGATGCTCTGGACTTGTTGGACGAACAGCGTGATGTGGCAGCCGCCCGTTCAGCGATTTACCAACAAGACCTGCGCCGTTATCATAGCCGCCGGGTCAAGTCACGGGTCTTTCAGGAAGGCGACCTGGTGCTCCGGCTCATCCAGGATCAAACGGATGCACACAAGTTGTCCCCACCTTGGGAAGGGCCTTTTGTGGTCAGTAAGAACTTGCACAACGGGTCATATTACCTCATTGATATCCGGGAGCATAAAGACTCGCGTAAATCTGAGGAGGAGACCCGTCAGCCGTGGAACATAGCTCAGCTTCGGCCTTACTACACTTGAGCTACCGGCTCTTGTGATGTACATATTTATCTCAGCCATGTATATATTATGATAAAGCAATAAAGCAGGACCTCTGTCCTTTGCTCTCTCCCAAATATGTGTGTTGTTTCTTACATGCTGACTTACAGAAGATCCAGCTTATGATCATCTTCGAATCTAGCTGTAAGCAATAAAGTCACTTGGGGGCTTCCTGTTCACACATGGGTCGTATTCGAACCAAAGAGAACATAGCTGTCGATACCCATTTGATTGGCAAAGTGCCGAGCTCATTGGGAAGTTGCCTCTGGTCATATTTATCATAGTATAAACCCTTTGAGAACCGACGTGGATCGTATTCGAATCAGCGTCGTTAAACAATTTTCAGAATCACTTGGGGGCTTCCTGTTCAAACATGGGTCGTATTCGAACCAAAGAGAACATAGCTGTCGATACCCTCTTGATTGGCATCGCCAAACCCACTGGGGCTATATGATCGTATCCGAATCTTAGCTTAACCCCTTTGGACCGAGTTTCTGGTCGTATTCGAACCGGAAGCCCTTAAATTTTTACATTTTACCACAAGTTTACTTTGATCATGTCAAAGTATGTACTGCCGGGTTTCACTTGCCGGCTTAGTTTTGGTTTATCTTGTTAGTTGAGCATCATGGGCTATTTAACCCGGAAGTATGCTTACAGGCTGTTGAGTGTGTTATCACGACTGTGTTCAGAATATAGTTAAGGACCAGTTTTTTTTTGGTTTGTATTCCGGGTTATCCATCTCAAACGCCTGATTCTTAGGGCGGTAAGCCGCCTTGCGACTTGTGATTTGCCTTTCTATGCAGATACTTAAAGGCACTTTTTAAGGTTGAGAAGGACAAAGGGATAATTACTACCCGGAGGAACACAGGATAATTTCAAGAATTTCCACCATTCAATACGTGCACGATGGCACGGCAGAGATAAAATGTTGCACCTAGTCTATTACAAAATTCCTCAAGTTTCAAGGTTGGAGTGTTGTTCGGTGAACCGCCAGCCACTTTACGACGCCTGCTGGGTTGAAGTCCCCGGCTCGTCTTCTGCTCCGGTTGATCCCAAGACCTCGAAGGTTGACGACTTCCAGTCGATGCCGCGGAGAGCTTCGAACTGAGCTTCTTCGTCGATTAACCCGGCCGGGTTAATCTCCGGGGCGAAGGTGTGCTGGCGAGCCGGAGGAATCAGATTGATAGCTTCATAGCGGGGGGTTGGAATCCTCTGATTCTCCGCGTTGTATCCCGGCTGATACTTGGTTAAATCGGTGTCGTTCCCGATGATGGTGGCCACCGGGCGCACAGCCTTCACACACGCCGCGAAGTCCTGCTGGTCGAACGCTGAGCCGTCTTCTTTCAGGCTGGGGTCACCCAGGGCGATGTCTGCCGGGTCTAGCTCCGGCAAGAATGCTTTGGCCCGGCTCAGCGCGGCGATTGCTCCGGATCTCGCGGATGCTCGTCGTAGCTCCTGGATCCGCTGCGGCAGAACTGCGAGCTGGTGCAGGACTTCGGCCAGATGAGTCGGCACTTCATTCGATAGGGCCACCACAGCTAAGGCCCGCTGTGACCCGGTGTAGAGCTGTTCCACCAGGGTGTACACGGCCTTTAACTTGGTGACCACGCTTTGGTTCAAGTTGGCGCTTCTGGAACCTGTTTAACAACATCAGATGACCCGGTGATAAGGATAAGTTAGGAGATGTAAACATTCTAACGTGAATGAAAGCCGGTGAGGCGACTTACCGAAGATGGCAGCTACCATTTGGGACACTTGGCGCTTTAGACCGGAGAGCTCAACAGTCTTCTCAGTGAGGGCCTTCTCCGCCTGTTCTGCCCGGGTCACCAGTGCAGCTTTCTCCTCAGCCTAGGCCTTCCGCTCAGCGTCGAATTCAGTCTTCAATTTCTCCTGAGCGGCGAGGCTGGAGACAAACTTGGCATTTGCCTTCCGGGTCTCCATCTCTTGTGCCTTCAGCCGGCTCTTGAGATCCGCCAGGTCCGACTCTAATTTCTTGCCAACAGCCTGCATATATTTCCGGGTTATTAACAGTCATTCTATAAAGTCCCAAGCGCTTTCCAAGCAAAGACACTTGGCACTTGTGGGCTAATGCATATTGAACGTAACTATCTATGTACGGCCGGCTCAGTTCAGTAAGCCGGAATCTAAAGTCTACAACATATTCAAGTATAAGTCCTAGACTTGGGGGCTAGAATGACAAGGATCACTATGCAGAAATAAGAAAACAGCAGAAGGTTACCTCAGATTTCTGTTGGATCTGGTTGACCATGGCGATCTCGGCGTCTCGGCTCTTGTGAACCTGGTTGATATAGCCTGAGACAAGCTCTCCAATGCTTAAATCGGTATAGCTGGAGAGATCCAGATTCACCCGATGGGGTTGCAGCAACTCCCCCTTCGCGGAGCATTTGGCCAGTGCGGTCGGCCTCCCCGGCTCAACATACTCCGTCCAGGTAATTACCACGTCCGGGTCGTTAGCTGGTGGGGCTGAGCGGGACGCCTCCGGGTTAGCTGATGCTTCGGTTGTTCTCTTGGTGTTCGGGGCAGGGGCTTCAGGTGCTGTGTCCATGGGAATGGTGGCTTCGGAGGCGGAGGCGGCTGGCGGCTCTTGAGCCGTCATCTCTGGCTCAGGCAAGTCTGGCACTCCGGCTGACCTTGTCTTCTTTGCTCTTTTGGTGAGCTTTGCCTGGGCACTGAAAAGGCAGAAGTGTTAGGCATACAAATAGTAAGTACAGACAGATAATGTAAGGAGATTGTTATTACCCGGGGGCAGTCTTGAAGGCCGGCAGACTTGACTGCATGGAGTCCCCCGAAGAGGGGGAGGTCTCCTGGTAATTGGAGTCAGAAGAGTTGAGTGGCTGACGGATGACACCCGCCAACGGATGAAAAGGGTACAGGTGAGAAAAAACCTCAGTGCGGCGCTTCCTCGTTGCGTCGGGTAGCCCGGTGGAGAGGCCGGTGTCCTTGCAGGCCCGGGTGAGACGCCGGCTTTCGTGAACCTGCTGCTTCAAAAGGAATTGAGGGTCTTGATGAGCTAATGGATGAGAAAAGCTTACTTTCCGGGTTACCCTTCGGACTTTCAGCTGTGGCAAAGGTTCCGAGTCAGAGGGGAGTAACGTTACCTCTTCAATCACCGGGTTACTGGCGCCGGTGTCGTCCTGTCAGTAAGCAAGTGTTGATAAGGCGGACAGCATCAGACAACATATACTGCAAGAATTTAAAAGGTTTAAGGGTTACCTCTGACTCGGAGCTATCGCTTAATTGTAGCAGCTCCGAAGCAGTGGGTCTGTTTCCCTTTTTGCGAGGGGCGGCTCTCTTGGCGGCTTTCTTCGCCTTCCTGGCCTTCTTGGCCGCCTCATGGTCATACTTGACCCGCCAGAATTTATCATCAGCCTGAGAAATACAGTAATGAGCTCTTAGTAAAAGGACAGGTAAAACAAAATGGAAAGGTTAAAGTCAGTGGCTTACCGCTGGGGCTGGATTGGTCTTGCAGAACGGGGCTAGCCCGGTTTTTCCACAGTCCGCCAGGCTTTCGTTTAAAAGAGCCTTGGTCTCTTCTTCGGCAACGTCTTCTGGAAGGTCGTTGCGACTGTGCCTCTGCGGGTCATCCTTTCGCCCGGTGTACTCACACATTAAGCCGGGGCGGCGGCTCAATGGGTCACCCGCCAAGAGATCCAGACCCGGACCAGGTCTATTCCGTTCAGACCGTTGCCTAGCAGGGCCTTGATCTTATTGATCGTTGGAAGCAGAGGCTGGCGTTCCGCGGCAGATAGCTTGTCGGATAGCAGATGAGTCGGTTCCAGGCGCGTTGGGCGAAAGCCGGGCAGCGGGCTCTCATCAGCCGGGGACGTGTCTTGGCAGTAGAACCAAGTCATGTTCCAGTCCTTGGGGTGACTTGGCGGTTCTGCGTAAGGAAATAGGCAGTCCCTGCGCCGTTGGATGGAGATGCCGCCTAACTCTAGACTTGGACCGTTTGCGCACTCGGTTTGGCGGTTCAAATAAAACAGCTCTCTGAAGAGCAGCAGACTCGGCTCTTCTCCAAGATATACTTCACAAAAAACTTGGAAGTTGCAGATGTTGGATACGGAATTGGGTCCTATATCCTGAGGCCGAAGGTCAAAGAAGTTGAGCACGTCCCGGAAGAATTTTGAGCCGGGCGGTGCGAAGCCCCGGCTCATATGGTCTGCAAAGATCACTACCTCCCCGTCCCTCGGCTGTGGTCTTTCTTCGGACGGGTCAGGGGCACGGTAGGACATCACTTCCTTCTTGGGCAGATATCCGGACTTAACAGAGTTGGCCAGGGTCTCTTCGGTGACGCTGGATTTCATCCAGTTGCATGTGATGGGAGCCTTGGGAGGCATGGTGACGGTTGGTGATCTATGATAAAGAGGAAAGTGTTCGGGTTAATTATAAGCCGGAGTTTATCATTCAAACTACAGTGACGGCTTATGAAGGGAACTAATGATATATATTGATACGGTGAGTTATCTAAGCCGTCGGAGTTTTCAGCATAAGTTGGTCATCTACGGCTTACTGCAGTTAAGTCGGAGGATTCTACGGAGCATGGTTCTCTTTAAACCGGAACGTTCTACGGCGCGTGTTTTCTTTAAGTCGGAAGCATAAGCCGCCAAGATTCAAGGGTTGCAGTTTTTACTAAGTGTGGTAAAACGGATTTCACATATTGCAGTAACTTTTTCGGATCAAAATGGTCGGGCGAGGTGAAAATTTTCTAGACCTAACAAACAGAGGCAGAAGAAGTTCTTGAGGTTGAACACAGTTCTTATGCAGTAAAAAGAGGGTTTCTTATAGATAAAATGGGTCTCAAACTTCTACCGCAGTGGTTCTACGCGAGGTTAAAGATCAACTAACTACAGTGGCAACAAGAACTACCGAATCTGTGGGCAATGGTGATGAACACGAAGAACTGAAAGAACTCTACCACAGATCTATTCTAGCAAGGCAAAGGAGACTCACCGGAGTTGGAAGGAGCGGAGGTCGCCGCCGTGAGTCTGGTCCGAATCAGGGTGATGCAGCGGCCGGGTTGATGAAGACCAGGGGCGCGACAGCGGCGGCAGTGGGGGAGCTCGAGCAGAGGCGCGATGGCGCGAGGAGGAAGAGGGAGAGTGTGAGAAGGAAGTGCTGGGCCGGCCTATTTATAAGGCCGAGTCATAAGTGGGCGCGGGATTCAAGGAGGCCACGGCGTGGTTATCTCCCCCTCACGGCGCCTCGATTCTCGGAAGGACAGTAAAAGCAAAGATCCGTTGCGGATCTGGCGGAGTAAAAAACAGACTTAATGGAGGATGACGTCACGGCGGATTATCCGGAGTCCAGAGGATGACGTCACTCCGGGTTATGACCTTCACATGAATGGTAAGCCGGAGATTTTTTCTGTCTGCAGAGCTGAAGATTGACACGAGCCGGCTCAAGTCAATGTGGGGCCTAATGTTGAGGATATAGACCTGGGAGTCACCCGCCAGGAGGGCCGGGTTATACTAAGGGTCATTGCTAGAAGCCCAGAGCTAAGTTTCAAGATAATGGGCCAGAGATGGGCTGAGACCCGGCGATGGCTTAAAGCTCGTAGTACAATCTTTATTGTTATAATAGAACTTGTAGTGTAAGGCAAGTATTGTTTAGAGTCCGAGCCGGACACTCTTATGAGCCGGCCGGGACTCTAAGGGCTGCTGGGCGTCAGCCTCCCTATATAAAGGGACGACCCGGCAGCGGTTTAAGGGCGACAATAATCTCATTGAGAGTCGGGCATAGCTGTTTAGCTCCCTGGCGATCGTAACCCTAATCAATAACACCTCAACTGGACGTAGGCTTTTACCTTCAACGTAAGGGGCCGAACCAGTATAAACCCTCGTGTTTCTTGTCCCGCATAACCCCTTCAAGCTTCCTAGTTGCGATGGCTCCACGGCTAAGTCCTAGCCCAAGGACATCTGACGTGACAATTCCACGACAGAAACCCTGATAGATGATTTAAGGGAATCCTTTGATAATCTCCGGGTCTATAAGATGATGCTTAACCCGGCCAAGTGTGTCTTCGGTGTTCCTGCAGGCAAACTCTTGGGCTTTTTGGTTTCTGACAGAGGCATTGAGGCTAACCCGAAGAAGATCAAGGCCATCACCTCCCTGGCTAAGCCGGCGTGTATAAATGACGTTCAGCGCTTGGCGGGTCGCGTTGCTGCTTTAAGCTGGTTTATAAGCCGTTTGGGTGAGAAGGCCATGCCCTTATATCAGTTGATGAAGAAAACTGATAACTTTGTCTGGAATGATGCAGCTAATACCGCCTTTGAGGATTTGAAGAAGCAGCTGGCAGAGCCCCCAGGCCTTGCTGCTCCGGTTGATAAGGAGCCCTTACTACTGTATGTGGCAGCAAACGCACGAGCTGTCAGTGTGGCCATTGTGGTAGAGCGCAAGGAGGAGGGTAAGGAATATCCGGTTCAGCGGCCGGTTTATTATGTCAGCGAGGTGCTCATTTAGTCCAAGCAGCGGTACCCGCATTGGCAGAAGCTCGTGTATGGTGTGTTCATGGCAAGCCGGAAACTTAAGCATTATTTTCAGGGTCATCCCATCACTGTGGTCAGCTCTGCCCCCCTTGGTGATATCATCCAAAACAGAGAGGCCACAGGGAGAATTGCTAAGTGGGCTATAGAACTTGGACCTCATGGTCTCAAATATGTGCCACGCACTGCCGTTAAATCTCAGGCCTTGGTGGATTTCATCAATGATTGGACAAAGTCACAAGTGCCTGAGCAGAAGCCGGATAACACATATTGGACTATTCACTTCGATGGGTCCAGACAGTTGGAAGGCTCGGGGGCTGGTGTTGTATTGGCTTCCCCAAAAGGTGACAAGTTCCATTATGTGCTGCAGTTGATGCTTCCTTGCACTAATAACGCGGCTGAGTACGAGGCCTTGCTCCACGGTCTTCGGATGGCTAAGGAAATGAGCTTGAGCAGGGTAAGATGCTTCGGTGACTGAGACTTGGTGGCTCAGCAAGTATCCGGCAAGTGGGACTCTAAAGACCCGCTCATGGCGGCTTATCGCCGCGAAGTCGATGCCATTGCTGGGCACTTTCAGGGCTACCAAGTAGAGCACATTGATCGCAGGAAGAACGAGGTGGCTGATGCCCTAAGCCGGCTAGGCTCTCAGCGAAAGCCGGTGCCGCCTAACACTTTCCTGGATGTCCTGTATAGCCCTTCGGTTAAGTTGCCTACGGAGGAAGACTTGGCTGTCCCTGACCCGGAGGCACGACTGGTGGCGGCTCTCCATATCATACCAGACTGGACAATGCCATATCTGGCTTACATGACCCGGGGCGAGTTGCCTGAGGATGAAACTTTGGCCAGGAAAATAACCTGGCGGGCCAAGTCAATGATTTTTATCGATGGCGAGTTACATCATCGCAGTGTTGCAAGAGCGTTTCAGCGTTGTGTCTCCCCTGAGGAAGGTCAAGAGTTCTTGCGTGAGATCCATGAAGGGGATTGTGGCCATCACGCCGGCTCAAAGTCTCTTGTGGCCAAGGCTTTTCGTCATGGTTTTTATTGGTTGACGGCTCATGCTGATGCAGAGGACTTGGTCAGTAAATGTGATGGTTGCCAGAGGTTCTCACGACGGGCTCATGTGCCGGCTCAGGAGCTGAGGATGATCCCAATCACTTGGCCCTTTGCGGTCTGGGGGCTTGATATGGTTGGGCCTTTTAAAAGGTCCAAGGATAAGAAGACCCACCTCTTAGTGGCAGTTGATAAATTCACAAAGTGGGTGGCAGCTGAGCCAGTTAGCAAGTGCGATGCAGCCACGGCGGTTCAATTTATGAAAAAGGTGATTTTCCGCTTCGGCTTTCCGCACAGCATCATAACTGACAATGGCACCAATCTCTCCAAAGGCGCTATGGAAGAGTTTTGTCAACGAGAGCATATCCGACTTGATGTTTCCTCAGTGGCTCATCCTCAATCCAATGGTCAAGCTGAGAGAGCTAACCAGGAGATTCTGAAGGGCATTATGCCCCGGCTTTTGGTCCCTTTGCAACGGACGCCGGGTTGTTGGGTGGAGGAGTTGCCCTCCGTCTTATGGAATATCAACACTACTCCTAACAGGTCTACAGGCTTCACGCCTTTCTTCATGGTTTATGGAGCAGTGACATCCGTCACGACTCACCTTGCGTGGCGACTTATGTTGAGACAGATAATGAACAGGCACGCCAAGATGCTCTTGACTTGTTGGACGAACAGCGTGATGTGGCCGCAGCCCGTTCAGCGATTTACCAACAAGACCTGCGCCGTTATCATAGCCGCCGGGTCAAATCCCGGGTCTTTCAGGAAGGCGACCTTGTGCTCCGGCTCATCCAGGATCAAACAGATGCACACAAGTTATCCCCGCCTTGGGAAGGGCCCTTTGTGGTCAGCAAGAACTTGCACAACGGGTCATATTACCTCATTGACATTCGGGAGCACAAAGATTCACGAAAATCGGAGGAGGAGACCCGTCGGCCGTGGAACATAGCTCAGCTTCGGCCTTATTACACTTGAGCCACGGGCTCTCGTGGTGTACATATTTCTCTTAGCCATGTATATATTATGATAAGCAATAAAGCAGGACCTATGTCCTTTTTTCTCCTCCAAATATACACGTGTTGTTCTTATTGCAAGGATACATGATGATTTAAAGGAGGACCCGGCTTATGATCGTCCTCGAATTTAGCCGTAAGCAATAAAGTCACTTGGGGGCTTCCTGTTCAAACATGGGTCATATTCGAACCAAAGAGAACATAGCTGTCGATACCCATTTAGTTGGCAAAGTGCCGAGCTCATTGGGAAATTACCTTTGGTCATATTTGAATCATAGTTTAACCCCTCTGAGAACCGACGTGGATCGTATTCGAATCAGCGTCGTTAAACAATTCTTGAAATCACTTGGGGGCTTCCTGTTCAAACATGGGTCGTATTCGAACAAAAGAGAACATAGCTGTCGGTACCCTCTTGATTGGCATCGCCACACCCACTGGGGGCTATGTGATCGTATCGGAATCTTAGCCTAACCCCTTTGGGCCGGGTTTCTGGTCATATTCAAACTGGAAGCCCCTAAGTTCCTATGTTCTATCACAAGTTTACTCTGATTATGTCCAGGTGTGTACGGCCGGGTCTCGCTTTGCCGGCTTAACTTTGGTTTACAGTGTTAGTTGAACACCATGGGTGTCATAAAGACAGGTAACTCGGAGTTAAGATACCAACCTGGTTACCCGGGTTATCTAAACCGGAAGTATGTTTACTGGCCGCTAAGGGTGTTATTACGGCTGTGTTAAGGATATAATTGAGGACCAGTCTTTTTTGATTCATATTCCGGGTTATCTATCCATAACACCTGATTCTCAGGACGGTAAGTCGCCTCGAGACTTGTGATTTGCCTTTTTGTGCAGGATACTTAAAGGCACCTCTTTCAGGTTGAGAAAAACAAAGGGATGATTATGACCCGGAGAAACATCAAAGAGACAATTTCAAACGACCTTGGCATTTAATACGTGCACGATGGCACGGCAGAGATAGACTGTTGCACCTACTCTATTACAAAACTCATCAAGTCTAAAAAGGGTGGAGCATTGTTTGGTAAACCGCCAGCCGAGTTACGATGCCCGCTGAGTGGAAGTCTCCGGCTCGTTCCTGTCCTCTCCTCCGGCTGATCCCAAGACCTGGAAGGTTGATGACTTCCAGTCGATGCCGCGGAGAGCCTCGAATTGGGCTTCCTCGTCAATTAACCCGGCCGGGTCAATCTCCGGGGCGAAGGTGTGCTGACGAGCCGGCGGGATCAGGTTGAGGGCTTCATAGCGAGGGGTTGGAATCCTCTGATTCTCCGCGTCATAACCCGGCTGGTACTTGGTCAGATCTGTGTCGTTCCCGATGAGGGTGGCCACCGGACGTACAACCTTCACGCACGCTGCGAAGTCCTTCTGATCGAAAGCTGAGCCGTCTTCCTTCAGGCTTGGATAGCGAAGGGCGATGTCCGCCGGGTCTAACTCCGGCAGGAATGCCTTGGCCCGGCTCAGCGCGGCGATCGCTCCGCCTCTCGCAGAAGCCCATCGCAGCTCTTGGATCCGCTGAGGCAGAACGGCGAGCCGGCGCAGGACTTCTGCCAGGTGAGTCGGCACCTCGTTGGAGAGGGCCACCACAGCTAAGGCACGCTGTGACCCGGTGTAGAGCTGCTCCACCAGGGTATACACGACCTTTAGCTTGGTGACCATGCTCTGGTTGAGGTTGGCACGTCTGGGACCTGTTTAACGGAATCAAGTAAGTCGGCGACAAGGATGAATCATGAGATATAAACATTCTAACATTGATGAAAGCCGGTGAGGCGACTTACTGAAGATGGCGGCCACCATTTGGGAAACCTGGCGCTTTAGGCCGGAGAGCTCGGCGGTCTTCTCAGAGAGAGTCTTCTCCGCCAGTTCTGCCCGGGTCACCAGTGCGGCCTTCTCTTCAGCCCAGGCCTTCCGCTCGGCATCAAATTCTGTCTTCAGCTTCTCTTGAGCGGCGATGCTGGAGACAAACTTGGCATTTGCCTTCCGGGTCTCCATCTCCTGCGTCTTTAGCCGGCTCTTGAGATCCGCAAGGTCTGACTCTAGTTTCTTTCCAATAGCCTGTATAAATTTCCGGGTTATGACATGAGCAGTTACTATATAAGTCCCAAGCACTTTCCAAGCAAAGATACTTGGCACTTGGGGGCTAATGCATATTGAACGTATCTATCTACATACAGCCGGCTCAATTGAGTAAGCCGGAACCTAAGTCTACAACATATTCAAATCATAAGTCGTCGACTTGGGGGCTAGCATGGCAAAGATAACTATGTAGTAAGTAAGAAGATAACAGAAGGATACCTCAGATTTTTGCTGGATCTGGTTTACCATGGCGACCTCGGCGTCCCGGCTCTTGTGTACTTGGCTGATGTAGCCAGAGGCGAGCTCTCCAATGCTCAGGTTGCTGTAGTTGGAGAGGTCCAGATTCGCCCGGTGGGGTTGAAGCAGCTCCCCCTTAGCGGAGCACTTGGCCAACACAGTCGGCCTCCCCGGCTCAACAAACTCCGTCCGGGTGATTACCACGTCCGGGTCGTCTGCTGGTGGAGCTGAGCCGGAGGCCTCCGGGTTAACCGATGCTTCGGTTGTTGCCTTGGTAGTTGGGGCAGCGGCTTCAGGTGCCGTGTCCATTGGAGTGGTGGCTTCGGGGGCGGAGGCAGCTGGCGGTTCTTGAGCCGTCACCTCCGGTTCAGGCAAATCCGGCACTCCGGCTGATCTGGTCTTCTTTGCTCTTTTGGTGAGTTTTGCCTGAGCACTGAAAAGACAGAAGTGTTAAGCACACAAAGAGTAAGTACAGACAAATATAATGTAAGATGGTTGTCATTACCCGGGCGCGGTCTTGAAAGCCGGAAGGCTCGACTGCATAGAGTCGCCCGAAGAAGGGGAGGTCTCCTGATAATTGGAGTCAGAAGAATTGCGTGGCTGACGGATGACACCCGCCAACGGATGAAAAGGGTACAAGTGAGAAAAAACCTCAGGTCGACGCTTCCTTGTTGCGTCGGGTAGCCCGGCGGAGAGATCGGTGTCCTTGTTGGTCCGGGTGTGACGCCGGCTTTCATGAACCTGTCGCTTCAAAATAAATTGAGGGTCTTGGTAAGCTAAAGGATGTGAAAAGCTTACTTTCCGGGTTACCCTTCAGACTTTCAGCTGTGGCAAGGGCTCCGAGTCAGAGGAAAGCGACATTACCTCTTCAACCACCGGGTTACTTGCGCCGGTGTCATCCTGTCAATGAGCAAGTATTGATAAGGCGGACAGCAACAAACAGTGAATATAATAAGGACTTAAATGCTCAGGAGTTACCTCTGACTCGGAGCTGTCGCTTAATTGCATCAGCTCCGAAGCAGTAGGCCTGCTTCCTTTTTTGCGAGGGGCGGCTTTCTTGGCGGCTTTCTTCGCCTTCTGGCTTTCTTGGCCGCCTCATGGTCATATTTGACCCGCCAGAACTTATCATCAGCCTGAAAAATACAATGAAGAATTCTTAAAACGGTTCAGATGAAGGTTATATGCAGACGAAGATAAAAAGTTAAGGTCAGCGGCTTACCGCTGGGGCTGGATTGGTCTTGCAGAAGGGTGCTAACCCGGTCCTTCCGCAGTCTGCCAGGCTCTTGTTTAAAAGAGCCTTGGTTTCCTCCTCTGCAACGTCTTCTGGAAGATCATTGCGGCTGTGCCTCTGAGGGTCATCCTTTCGCCCTGTGTACTCACACATTAAGCCGGGGCGGCGGCTCAATGGGATCACCCGCCAGGAGATCCAGACCCGGACCAGGTCAATTCCATTCAGACCGTTGCCCAGGAGGGCCTTGATTTTGTTGATAGTACGAAGCAGAGGCTGGCGCTCCGCTTGAGTCAGCTTGTCCGACAGTGGGTGATTCGGCTCCAGATGTGTTGGGCGAAAGCCGGGCAGCGGGCTTTCATCAGCCGGGGACGTATCTTGGCAGTAGAACCAAGTCATGTTCCAGTCCTTGGGGTGGCTCGGTGGCTCTGCGTAAGGGAAAAGACAATCCCTACGCCGCTGGATGGAAATGCCACCTAACTCCAGACTTGGTCCGTTGGCGCACTCATTCTGGCGGTTTAAGTAAAAAAGCTCTCTGAAAAGCAGCAGACTAGGCTCTTCTCCAAGATAAACCTCGCAGAAGACTTGGAAATTGCAGATGTTGGACACTGAGTTGGGGCCTATATCTTGAGGCCGCAAGTCGAAGAAGTTGAGCACGTCCCTAAAAAACTTTGAGCCGGGCGGTGCGAAGCCCCGGCTCATGTGATCCGCGAAAATCACTACCTCCCCATCCTTTGGCTGTGGTCTCTCTTCTGACGGGTCAGGGGCACGGTAGGACATGAATTCTTTCTTCGGCAAATATCCGGACTTAACAAAATTGGCTAGGGTCTCGTTGGTGATGTTGGACCTCATCCAGTTGCAAGTGATGGGAGCCTTAGGAGGCATGGTGAAAGTTGGCAGTCTATGACAAAAAGGAGAAATGTCCGGGTTAATTTTAAGCCGGAGATCTACAATTCACAACTAAGGTGGCGGCTTATGAAGGGGACTAATGATATATACTCTGGTACAGTGGGTTATTTAAGCCACAGGGCCATTCAGAGTAAGTTGGTTATCTACGGACTTACCACAGTTAAGCCGGAGGATTCTACGAAGCATGGTTTTCTTTAAAACCGGAGGATTCTACGGCGCGTGGTTTCTTTAAACCGGAATTGTAAGCCGCCAAGGTTCAATGGTTGCAGTTTTTACTAAGTGTGGTAAAACAGGTTTCACATATTGCAGTAACTTTTTTGGATCAAAATGGTCGGGCAAAGGAAAACATTTCTAGACCTAGAAACTGAAGTGAGGGAGTTCTTGGGTTCGAACAAGGTTCTTATGCAGTACAAGGAAGGCTACTTGCGTGTGAAATGGATCTTAAAACAACTACCGCACTAGTTCTATGCAGGCCTAAGATCAAGCAGGAGCAGCAACTAGGAGAACTACCGAACTTGCGGGCAATGGTGACGAACACGAAGAACGTGGATGAACCCTACTGCAGATCTACTCTACGGGGTAGTGAGAACTTACCGGAGCTGAAGAGGTGCGGGAGTCGCCGCCGTTTATCTGGTCCGAGTCAGGGTGATGCAGCGGCCAAAGTTGACGAAGACCGGAGGCGAGACGACGGCGGCGAAGTGCGAGCTCAGGGAGAGAGGCAGCGGCGCGAGGAGGAAGAAGAGTGGCATAGAAGCCCGTCGGGCCGGCCTATTTATAAGGCAAGGTCATAAGTGGGCGCGAGATTCAAGGAGACCACGGCGTGGTTATCTCCCCCCCACGGCGCCTCGATTTTCGGGATGACAGTAAAAGCAAAGATCCGTTGCGGATCTGGTGGAGTAAAAAACGGGCTTAATGGAAGATGACGTCACGGCGGATTATCCGGAGGCCGGAGGATGACGTCACGCCGGGTTATGGCCTTCACATGAATGGTAAGACGGAGATTTTTTCTCTCGGCAGAGTCGAAGATTGACATGAGCCGGCTCAAATCAATCTGGGCCTAATGTTGAGGATATAGACCTTAGAGTCACCCGCCAGGAGGGGCCGGGTTACTCCAATGGTCATTACCAGGAGCCAAGCTTGAAGATGGTGGGCCAGAGATGGGCTTAAGACCCGGATGAGGCTTAGGGCCCGTAGTTACAATCGGCATTATGGTAGAACTTGTAGTGCAAGGCAAGTATGATTGAGAGTCCGAGCCGGACGCTCTTATGAGCCGGCCAGGCAAGGTTCTCAGAGTTGTCGAAAGCTTGATCCTCGTAAGCGTTCTCAACAGGTTCCTCATTCACGAACTCGTCTCCCGGCTCTACCCACAGCAAGAACACAAGCAATGTAACCACAATCAATCACGGGAAATGCACAAGCAACATGATGCAATACATGCATGATATGCGAGATGTGATATGCGATGCATATGCGTGCTCCAGAAGAAAAAGGATGAACAAGGCATCAACTTGGCAAACCAAGTATTCCACTGGAAAGATGAGATGATTTCGGTCGAAATCGATATAAAGATCACCGGAAACGGATGCACGGTTTGCAAATGGCAAGCAAAACAAGAATGACACGATTCTGCGATTAACAGCATGATAGCACTTAGAATACATCAAGTAACTATGCTTCACACACTTGGTGAAAATACTGAACATGGCTGACACAGCATCAGGTAGCAATGTTCAGAGCAAGCAATCAACATGCTACAGGAACTTAACATAGAAAAACAAGGCATGGCATGAATCTAGTAAATGCATAGAACAAAAGTCCCTTACTGACCATGAGCCAAAAAGGCACAGAAGATATGATGGCACCCATGTAAACATAGCAAGTTTCATTAACAGGTTTCAGACTTAGCAGAAAATAGAGCATGGCATTAACAGAAATATGAAGGCATCTTTGTGAGCTCGATTCACTCATCACAAAGCAATGCAAGACAAAACAAGCATACCTACAGCAAGATGGCATGTTCATGAAGCTAAACATGGCAAGAGCAAGTTCATAGCATGTATGGATCAACTACAACAACCTTGGCAAAATTGAATATCATGTTAACATTCTGCCAGGAACATTTTATAGCAAAAGTAGAGCAAGATTAAGACATGCTAGGGCACTCCATAATTGCAAACAGGGGCATGGATGGATAGATCATAACCATATGTCCAAAACATCCTTAATGAACATACTCAAAAGAAGCATGGCTCTCACTGTAGCCACATGGATACATGGCATCAAAATAACAGCAGGTAAAGACAGCAAAATTCCAAGTGCCTGAAAACATAAACATCACAAAGCCTAGTTTGCATGCTTGTGCTAGTCACCACATAGATCACAAAAATACATGGCATACACCCCTGTAAAGATGGCATGGCATAGATCAAAACACCTGTAGAGCTCATGCCCATCAGATGCACACATCAAACGCAACAAAAATAACAAAACATAGTGTTCTGATAAGTAACAGCAGTAAACATCATATAGCACTCTTGCACCAGAGATTTGGGCATCGAGATGAACTCAAAGGAGCATGGCGCAATGGAACAAAATTAAGGGCTTCTCGTGCTGAACATTTCAACATATCGTGCATGCAAAACGGAGCAGTATGCAATGAGATATGATGTGATGAACATAGCAACATAATGTGATAACTTCGGGACTTGGAGCATTTCGGGGTCAACCTCTCTAGCGACCAGACCTCAAACAGTATGTGCTGCTGTGCACCAGTGTCATCCCTGGATCAGTAATGCTGACACGCACAGTACAAATGGAGGATTTATAACAGAGTAGCAATCACACACTTATTACAATGAATATCTAAAAAGAAAATAAGTATGATAAATATGGCTTAAGGCCATCTAAAAACGATAACAGCGGAAGGCTTCGAAGATAAGTGAGTCCATCAACTCCAACGGCATCACGGAGTATAAGACCACGACCTAAGGCACCTTACTCGTCGTCTGAAAAGTTTGCAACATGAAACGTTGCAGCCCAAAAACGGGTTAGCACATGGAATATGCTGGCAATATAACACATAGAGAATAATGAACATAATAATGCTATACTACATGCATATATGGCTAGTGGAAAGCTCTATGGTTACAGTTTTGCGAAAAGCCAATTTTTCCCTACTACAAAGGAATAAATTTTATTTAACTATCATGGTGGTTGTTAAACATTGAGAAGGTACCTCCAACTCAATCCCAATTAAGTGTCATCATTAACCCAACAAAATTAATTAAAGTAACATGACGATGAGATTCACATGATAATCCAAGTACTAGATACTCAAGTTGTCCATAACCGGGGACACGGCTAACCATGATAAGTTTGTACACTCTGCAGAGGTTTGCGCACTTTTCCCCACAAGACTCGATCGCCTCTGCTTGATTCTCGCACTGCATGATGTTTGAGAAACGGATGACCGAGACACAGTCTTTCAGAAGCGTTAACTCTCTACTCCGGGTAGACCGTACCACCTACATCCCCTACATCTGCTATTCTACCTCTTCAAGAGCTCAGACAACTTAATCAACTATGCTAGAGCCCATAATAGCTTGTGGCTGCACACGGAAGTTTCTAGCATGAAAAATCTCATGATCCCTTTTAGCCTGGGTGGCGGTCCATAGGATGATCACACGGGTACACCGGGATATCCAATAAAAAAACAGGCAGCACTGGGTTCCCCAGGTGCCTCAATCCACCCAGATGTGAGTTTTAGTTGCCACCTCAAGTAAACCATTATTAACAATCTCACATCTGTCATGAATATCTCTCAAACCCAATCCACGTCTACGACCATAGCATGGCAATATAAGCAATGTAGAAGTAACTCCCAAGGGTTTGATAATAAAACAGGGCAATAGATTCTAGCTCAACTACTTCCCAATACCCACAATTTTAATTAGATCCTAATCATGCAATGTTTGAGGATTGATCTAATGCAATAAAAACTGGGTATGGAAAAGTATGATCAAAGTGTTACTTGCCTTGCCGATGATCCGCGAAACCTAGAGATTCAAAGTAACAAGCGGCGCACTCCGGGTACTCTATCGCAAACAAACAAGCAAACAATAAGTACTCATCTAATGCACAGGTAAAACTCGAATAAAAGATACAACCATAAAGTTCAACTTAAGAACTCCGGTTTGCAAAAAGAATCAAATCGAATGAAGCAACGAAAGTCAAACGGCGAAAGAAAACAAGCTTCGTTTACTAATTTGGATCTAGGTCAAATTTTACGGTAGCAAAAACTTGTTTGAGTAGGTTAAACGGAAAGAGAATTTCGAGACGAAACTCTAGGTGCTTGAATCGTCTGATTCCGATAAACGAGCGAAAAGTTAAACGAAAACGAAGATACGATCAGGAATCGGGATCTGGAAAATCGCGGAAAAATCCGACAAAAAAGAAAACTGACGAACGGTTAAACGAACGAACGTTCGTTAACAGCGAAAATCCGACGAACACGTTCGTTAAAACGAACGGGACGGTGAACGTTCACTAAATAATAAAACCGAAAAAAAACCGATCTAGGGTTGAGAAAAAAACGAACGGTTTTTTTTAGAAAACCGGCAAACGGCGGCGGCTCGGTACCTCATCGGGACGGGCTCCGGCGTGGTCAGCGAGGCTCCGGCGGGGGCTCGGCGAGGGCGGCTTGGGGCGGCGGGGCT
>NC_057802.1:197143027-197150891 GCF_018294505.1 Triticum aestivum | reverse complement strand
CGTGCTCCAGGCGGACTCGGGCGCGGCGGCGGCTGCGTGCGCGCGAGGGAGACGAGGGAGGTGGGCCGGCCGGCTCGGCTAGGCCTCGGCCCGGTCGGGCGCGGTGGGTTTTTTTTTAATATTCCGCCGAAATCAAAAAAATCGCAGAAAAATAAATAAAAATCCAAAAATGATAAAAAAAAATTCCCCGTCTAATTAAAATAATTAGAACAAGATGAACATTTTTTTGACACAAAAATGCAGTTTTGAAAACGTGCAATATTTTAATGCAATTAAAATTGCAAATAAAATCCGAATAAAATCCAATATATGATTTTAATATTTTTCCTCCAATATTTCAATTGTTTTGGAGAAGTCATATTTTCTCCTCTCATTTATTTTAATGTGAAATATTTTTCCGGAGAGAAAATAATTAAAACCAAAATCCTCGTTTAATTATTTGATGAAAATCAAATATGAAAAATCGGGAAAATCCCCAACTCTCTCCGAGGGTCCTTGAGTTGCTTGGGATTTATCGAGGATTTGCCAAAATGCAATAAAATATGTTATGCAATGATGATCTAATGTATAACATCCCAAATTGAAAATTTGGGATGTTACAAACCTACCCCCCTTAAGATGAATCTCGCCCTCGAGATTCGGGTTGGCTAGAAAATAGGTGAGAGTGGTCCTTCCGTAGATCTTCCTCTCGCTCCCAGCTGGCTTCATCTTCCGTATGGTGACTCCACTGGACTTTGCAAAACTTGATAACCTTACTGCGGGTAACTCGGCTGGCATATTCAAGAATCTTTACGGGTTTCTCCTCATAGGTCAAATCACTTTCCAGCTGAATCGCTTCCAGTGGCACTGTATCTCTCAGTGGTATCTCAGCCATCTCTACGTGGCACTTCTTCAACTGGGAAACGTGAAATACATCATGAACTCCTGACAATCCTTCAGGCAATTCCAGCTTGTAGGCAACTTCTCCCATACGTTCCAAAACTCTGTATGGTCCAATAAAACGGGGTGCTAGCTTTCCCTTAACTCCAAAGCGCTTCACTCCTCGAAGTGGCGATACTCGCAGATAAACTCTGTCTCTGACTTCGTGAACTGTCTCCTTACGTTTTGAATCCGCATAACTCTTCTGCCTGGACTGGGCTACCTTGAGCCTATCGCGAATCAATCTCACTTTCTGTTCAGACTCCTTAATCAAATCTAGTCCAAACAACTGACGGTCTCCAACTTCGTCCCATAACAACGGTGTTCTACACCTCCTTCCGTACAAAGCTTCGAAAGGGGCCATCTTCAAACTGGTTTGATAACTGTTGTTGTAAGAAAACTCTACATATGGCAAATTGTCGTCCCAACTAGATCCATAATCTAGTGCACAAGCTCTCAACATGTCCTCCAAAATCTGATTGACTCTCTCGGTCTGTCCATCTGTCTGTGGGTGAAAGGCTGTACTAAATTCTAGCCTGGTTCCCAATGTTTCATGTAACTGCTTCCAAAACTTTGAGGTAAACTGGGATCCTCTGTCTGATACAATGGTCCTCGGAACTCCATGCAAACATACGATCCTGGTCATGTATATCTTTGCCAACTTAGCACTGGTGTAAGTGGTCTTCACTGGAATGAAATGAGCTACTTTCGTCAAACGGTCGACTACAACCCATATTGAGTCATGGCCTGAACGGGTCCTGGGCAATCCTGTGATAAAATCCATGCCTATTTTATCCCACTTGCATTCGGGTATCGGCAATGGTTGTAGCAATCCTGCTGGCTTCTGATGTTCTGCCTTCACTTTCTGACATACATCACAAACTGCTACATACTCCGCAATATCCTTCTTCATTCCGGTCCACCAGAAAGTATCCTTCAAATCCAAATACATCTTCGTATTTCCTGGGTGAATGGAATACGGTGAATCATGGGCCTCTTGCAAAATCAACTTCCTGACCTCCGGATCATTGGGTACATAAACACGGTCCTCAAACCATAAGGTATCGTGCTCATCCTCACGAAATCCCTTGGCTTTTCCTTTGCTGATCTTTTCCTTTATCTCATCAATCTCCTTATCTGTCTTCTGAGCTTCTCTGATCTTTTCCATCAAGGTAGACTGAATCTCCAATGTCGCTAAATAGCCTCTTGGGACTATCTCCAAACATAGCTCGCGAAGGTCCTCGGCTAACTCCTGAGGTAACTCTCCTGTCATGAGGGTGTTGACATGGCTCTTGCGGCTCAACGCATCTGCTACTACGTTAGCCTTCCCTGGGTGATAATGCAATCTCATATCATAGTCCTTAATAAGCTCCAACCATCTCCTCTGTCTGAGATTTAACTCCTTTTGCGTGAAAATGTACTTCAAACTCTTGTGATCCGTGTACACCTCACAATGGTTTCCGATGAGAAAATGTCTCCATGTCTTCAACGCATGCACTACGACTGCTAACTCCAAATCATGCGTGGCATAATTCTTCTCATGGGGTTTAAGTTGTCGTGAAGCATATGGCACAACTCTTCCTTCCTGCATAAGCACTGCTCCAAGTCCTCGACATGCAGCGTCGCAATAAACTTCATAATCCTTGCGTTGATCTGGCAGAATCAACACTGGTGATGTAACCAATCGTTTCTTCAACTCTTGGAAACTAGCTTCACATTCCTCAGTCCAATTGAATTTGGTGTCCTTCTTTAATAGCTCAGTCATGGGTTTTGCAATCTTTGAGAAATTCTCAATAAACCTCCGGTAGTATCCTGCAAGTCGAAGGAAACTCCGGATCTCTCCAACTGACGTGGGTGATTCCCAACTTGTTACCGTGTCAACTTTGGCGGGGTCTACTGCTATTCCTTCTCCAGATATAACATGTCCGAGGAATCCAACTTCCTTCAGCCAAAATTCACATTTGCTGAACTTGGCGTATAACTGATGTTCTCTGAGCTTCTCAAGTACCAAACGCAAATGCTCCTTATGCTCTTCTTCATTCTTGGAAAAGACTAAAATATCGTTTATGAACACCACGACGAACTTATCCAAAAACTCCATAAACACTTTGTTCATCAGGTTCATGAAATAGGCAGGTGCGTTAGTCAGTCCAAATGACATAACGGTATACTCATATAGCCCATATCTGGTGGTAAAGGCCGTCTTAGGTATATCCTGCTCTCGAATCTTTAACTGATGGTATCCTGATCGTAGATCGATCTTGGAAAATACTTTAGCTCCTTGTAAGCGGTCAAACAAATCATTGATCAAAGGCAGTGGGTACTTGTTCTTGATGGTCACTTCATTCAATCCACGGTAATCAACAACCATCCTCAACGATCCATCTTTCTTCTCCACTAGAAGTACGGGCGATCCACAAGGTGACGAACTTGGGTGAATATAGCCTTTATCCAATAACTCCTTAATCTGCTTCTTAATTTCCTCCAAATCTTTTGCGGGCATCCTGTACGGTCTCTTAGATATTGGCCCTGTGCCTGGCAAAAGTTCAATCAGAAACTCAATGTCTCTATCCGGTGGCATGCCTGGCAACTCTTCTGGAAATACATCCGGGTAATCCTTCACCACTGGCACTTCCTCCTGTACAACTCCTGATAAGGAATTCACTTGAGTCCTCTTCGGCACATGCTGGGATACATACTTAATCCTTCTTCCTTCTGGGGTGGTAAGCATAATCGACTTACTGGCACAATCGATGTTCCCTCCATAATTTGATAACCAATCCATGCCTAATATCACATCCAATCCTTGTGATTCCAATATTATTAGGTCTGAGGGAAACAGATAGTTACCAATCCTTAATGGTAACCGTTCACACCATAAACTAGCCATATACTCTGCTCCTGGTGAGGTTACTAACATGGGTGACCTAAGGGCTTGGGTTGGCAGTTTATACTTATCCACAAATCCCCTTGATATGTATGAATGCGATGCGCCAGTATCAAAAAGAACGAGTGCAGTAAATGACTTAACCATAAACTTACCTATTACTGCATCAGGCTGTGCTTCAACCTCTTCCACGCTCACGTGGTTCACATGTCCTTTACTGAAAGGGTTCGGCTTCTTCCCAGAGCTTCCATTGCCATTTCCATTCTGGGCTTCAGGACAATCATTTGCATAGTGTCCAGTCTTCTGGCACTTGAAACAATTAATGTGGCTTAGATCCCTCTTGGCTGGGGTAGATGGGTTGGTGTGGTTCTGTCCGTTGCTTCCTCCATTCCCATTACCATTCTTGGAGCCATTATGGTTGTGCGAACTACTTCCTCCATGGGTATGTTGAAACTGCCCTCCTGGTTTCGGGGCAAAACGTGGCTTCTGCTGAGCTCTAGAATTGTACTTCCCTTGTCCATACTTCCTCTTACGGTTTTCAATCTTCTGCTGCTTCCCTTCAATCATGAGTGCTCTATCTACCAACTCCTGGTAGTTGTTGAAGGTTGCTACCATTAGCTCCATGCTCAGCTCATCATTCAATCCTTCCAAAAACTTCTCCTGCTTGGCTGCATCTGTAGCAACGTCATCTGGTGCATAATGTGCTAACTTACTGAAATCCTCCACATACTGGCCTACGGTGCGTCCTCCTTGGCGTAGGTTGCGAAACTCACGCTTCTTCATAGCCATAGCTCCTGCTGAAACATGAGCCGTACGGAAAGCTTGCTGAAACTGGTCCCATGTGACAGTGTCAATAGGGTGTGTGGCTGTGTAATTCTCCCACCATGATGCTGCGGGTCCATCAAGCTGATGTGCGGCAAAACGCACTCTTTCCGCATCTGTGCATCCTGCAGTGGCCAACTCCCTTCCAACTTTGCGGAGCCAATCATCTGCAACAATTGGCTCGGTACTGCTGGAAAACACCGGCGGATTTAGCCTCAAGAAACGGGCTAAGTGATCAACATGTGGAGGTGGTGGGTTGTTGTTGTTGTTGCCTTGGTTCTGTACCAACACTTGCATCAGGGCATTCTGTTGCTGAATCAACTGAGTGATCTCTGGTGGGAAAACAAATCCGGTGTCGCGTCTCGGAGGCATCTGATAGGTTAGAAAAGATGAGAGTTAAGAATAGAATGGGGTCTAGAGAGAAAACACTACCCATATGCTCATGAGTCAAACACAATCAATATCACTCAATCAATCCAAACAAGGCATACAATCGATCTAATTAGCGTTACAAAGGTGCTCGAACTATACTATATAAATGGGGGAAAAACTACTACTGATATGGTGGTCTACTAGAAATTCTGATCAGTTGAAGACTCCATGATATCTGCTCTAGCTTCATCAACAAAGTCATCTTCACTGGGGTCTGAGTCGGTGTCGTCGATGATGATGTAGTTATCCGGGCAAGTGCATTCATCATCTTCTGCTTTTGGCACTGGAATTCCCATGAATACTCCAATCTTCTTCTCCAGGTCGTCATTTTTCCCTACTAGCGCGACGATTTCCTCCAAATAATCCTCGCGTGTAGCCTTGATTTCTTCCTCCAGCTCCTTGATCTTCGTCAACGCCTTCTTCAGCTCTATCTTGTCTGAGCACATCTGGTTCTCCTGGCGACGAATGTGTTGGTTTTGCTCCTGGATGAAAGCTGCAATTGATCCATCCTTCTTGGTGCTGATCATCTCCCATTGCTCGTCTCGGCGTCCACAAATCTGATAAATAGTATCCTTAAGCTCCCTGTAGTAGACTTCTCCAATGCGTCCCATAGCGATGTGGGCTGCCATGGTCTTCCCTAAACTCCAGGTTGGTGCTTCAAAAGCCAATCTTATAGGTTCAGTAACTGGCGCAAACGTCCTTCCTGGAACTTGAACTTGAATCTTCAGGTAATGTGGCGTTGTAGGTTCCGGTGATGCTTGGTATTCCTATGTTCAAGTACTTAGTGACTTCCTTCAAGTGACATCCAAAAGGCGTATCTTCATCTGGTTGCATGAACTTGCTCCTTGCATCCGCCATTCCTAAAAGAGTAGAAGGTGGAGAGGGGTCAGAAATGAGAAGAGAGAAGTGTTCTAGGGTTTAAGCTTAGTGGTCGTGTCCTACAGTCAGTGTGTGCTCTGATACCACCTTTGTAGCGACCAGACCTCAAACAGTCTGTGCTGCTGTGCACCAGTGTCATCCCTGGATCAGTAATGCTGACACGCACAGTACAAATGGAGGATTTATAATAGAGTAGCAATCACACTTATTACAATGAATATCTCAAAAGAAAATAAGTATGATAAATATGGCTTAAGTCCATCTAAAAACGATAACAGCGGAAGGCTTCGAAGATAAGTGAGTCCATCAACTCCAACGGCATCACTGAGTATAACACCACGACCTAAGGCACCTTACTCGTCGTCTGAAAAGTCTGCAACATGAAACGTTGCAGCCCGAAAACGGGTCAGCACATGGAATATGCTGGCAATATAACACATAGAGAATAATGAACATAATAATGCTATACTACATGCATATATGGCTAGTGGAAAGCTCTATGGTTACAGTTTTGCGAAAAGCCAATTTTTCCCTACTACAAAGGAATAAATTTTATTTAACTATCATGGTGGTTGTTAAACATTGAGAAGGTACCTCCAACTCAATCCCAATTAAGTGTCATCATTAACCCAACAAAATTAATTAAAGTAACATGATGATGAGATTCACATGATAATCCAGGTACTAGATACTCAAGTTGTCCATAACCGGGGACATGGCTAACCATGATTAGTTTGTACACTCTGCGGAGGTTTGCGCACTTTTCCCCAGAAGACTCGATCGCCTCCGCTTGATTCTCGCACTGCATGATGTTTGAGAAACGGATGACCGAGACACAGTCTTTCAGAAGCGTTAACTCTCTACTCCGGGTAGACCGTACCACCTACATCCCCTACATCTGCTAGTCTACCTCTTCAAGAGCTCACACAACTTAATCAACTATGCTAGAGCCCATAATAGCTTGTGGCTGCACACGGAAGTTTCTAGCATGAAAAATCTCATGATCCCTTTTAGCCTGGGTGGCGGTCCATAGGATGATCACACGGGCACACCGGGATATCCAATAAAAAAACAGGCAGCACTGGGTTCCCCAGGTGCCTCAATCCACCCAGATGTGAGTTTTAGTTGCCACCTTAAGTAAACCATTAGTAACAATCTCACATCTATCATGAATATCTCTCAAACCCAATCCACGTCTACGAGCATAGCATGGCAATATAAGCAACGTAGAAGTAACTCCCAAGGGTTTGATAATAAAACAGGGCAGTAGGTTCTACCTCAACTACTTCCCAATACCCACAATTTTAATTAGATCCTAATCATGCAATGTTTGAGGATTGATCTAATGCAATAAAAACTGGGTATGGAAAAGTATGATCAAAGTGTTACTTGCCTTGCTGATGATCCGCGAAACCTAGAGATTCGAAGTAACAAGCGGCGCACTCCGGGTACTCTATCGCAAACAAACAAGCAAACAATAAGTACTCATCTAATGCATAGGTAAAACTCGAATTAGAGATACAACCAGAAAGTTCAACTTAAGAACTCCGGTTTGCAAAAAGAATCAAATCGAATGAAGCAACGAAAGTCAAACGGCGAAAGAAACAAGCTTCGTTCACTAATCTGGATCTAGGTCAAATTTTACAGTAGCAAAAACTTTTTTGAGTAGGTTAAACGGAAAGAGAATTTCGAGACGAAACTCTAGGCGCTTGAATCGCCTGATTCCGATAAACGAGCGAAAAGTTAAACGAAAACGAAGATCCGATCAGGAATCGGGATCTGGAAAATCGCGGAAAAATCCGACAAAAAAGAAAACTGACGAACGGTTAAACGAACGAACGTTCGTTAACAGCGAAAATCCGACGAACACGTTCGTTAAAACGAACGGGTCGGTGAACGTTCACTAAATAATAAAACCGAAAAAAA
>NC_057802.1:197141369-197142255 GCF_018294505.1 Triticum aestivum | reverse complement strand
CGGGCTCCGGCGGGGTCGGCTTGGGGCGGGGACGGGGTGAAGGGGGGCAGCGGCGGCTTATAAGAGAGGGGGGGCTGGTGGCGTGGGGGAGGGGGCAAGGCGGCGGCGGCCGTGCTCCAGGCGGACTTGGGCACGACGGCAGCTGCGTGCGCGCGAGGGAGACGAGGGAGGTGGGCCGGCCAGCTCGGCTGGGCCTCGGCCCGGTCGGGCGCGGTGGGGTTTTTTAAATATTCCGCCGAAATCAAAAAAGTCGCAGAAAAATAAATAAAATTCCAAAAGTGATAAAACAAATTTTCCCCGTCTAATTAAAATAATTAGAACAAGGTGAACATTTTTTTGACACAAAAATGCAGTTTCGAAAACGTGCAATTTTTTTAATGCAATTAAAATTGCAAATAAAATCCGAATAAAATCCAATATATGATTTTAATATTTTCCTCCAATATTTCAATTGTTTTGGAGAAGTCATATTTTCTCCTCTCATTTATTTTAATGTGAAATATTTTTCCGGAGAGAAAATAATTAAAACCAAAATCCTCGTTTTATTATTTGATGAAAATCAAATATGAAAAATCGGGAAAATCCCCAACTCTCTCTGAGGGTCCTTGAGTTGCTTAGGATTTATCGAGGATTTGCCAAAATGCAATAAAATATGCTATGCAATGATGCTCTAATGTATAACATTCCAAATTGAAAATTTGGGATGTTACAACCTCTCCAGATCTAGGGTTTGGCACGCGAACCGAGGTCGCCGAAATTTCGCCGGAGATCGCTGCGGTGGCCGGAGTTGGACAGGGGAAAGGCGCCGGAGTCGGGGCGGCGTCGGGGCACGCCGGCGTCGGGGCACGCGGGCGCGGGTCCCGCGACCGGGCGCGGCGGCGAGGGA
>NC_057802.1:197021599-197140583 GCF_018294505.1 Triticum aestivum | reverse complement strand
CACGTGGCGCGTGCCCGTTGGCTCGGGGCGGCGGCAGCGTTTCGTCCGACCGGACCGGAAGTGTCCGGCGGCGGAGAGGGAGCGGGCTAGGGTTTCGGGGCCCGGATTTGGAGGAGGGTGCACATATTTATAGGTAGAGGGAGCTAGGAGGCTCGAAATGGAGTGCGGTTTTCGCCCACACGATCGTGATCGAACGACCGAGAGCATGGAGGGGGCTTAGATGAGTTATTGGGCTGTTTGGAGGGGTATTTGGCTGCAACACTCAAAAGGCCTTTGCGGTTACCCGGTTAACCGTTGGAGCGTCAAACAATCTCCAAGTGGAACGAAACTTGACAGGTGGTCTACCGGTGGTGTACCAAGGCCACTTGGCAAACCTCGGTCCATTCCGAGAACGTTTAACACCCGCTCACGAAAAGAAACAAGAGGGGTGCGCCGGTGCACGTGGGAGTGTCGGATTGCAAAACGGACAATGGGGAAAATGCTCGGATGCATGAGACGAACACGTATGCAAATGAGATGCGCATGATGACATGATATGAGATGCATGACATGAACAAAATGCAAAACGAAAGACAAAACCCGACCACGAAGGGAATATCAAAACACATAGCCGAAAATGGCAAGAGTTGTAGTGACAAATATGGAAAGTTACATCCGGGGTGTTACAGTAGGTGGGGCTCCTCTGATGGTTGCTGCAACTATGTCGGTATTTCCCCGGAGAGGGAGGGATGATGTAGCACAGCGACGGTAGGTATTTCCCTCAGTTATGAAACCAAGGTATCGAACCAGTAGGAGAACGAAGCAACACAATGTAAATAGCACCTGCACACAAACAACAACACCTCGCAACCCAACGAGTTAAAGGGGTTGTAAGTCCATTCTAGGGTACGACACCTCAAGATAGGCAAACGGACGTGCGGTAAATTGTAGTAGATTGATAGATCGAACTCCAAATAAAATAAATAAAGATAAAACACAACAAGGTATTCTCGTATTTTTGGATTAATAGATCTGAATAAAAACGCAAAGGGAAAGTAGATCAAAAGGAAAATATATGAGAAAGAAGACCCGGGGGCCGTAGGTTTCACTAGTGGCTTCTCTCGAGAAAAATAGCAAATGGTGGGGAAAAAATTACTGTTGGGCAATTGATAGAACATCAAATAATTATGACGATATACAGGCAATGATCATTACATAGGCATCACATCCAAGATTAGTAGACCGACTCCTGCCTGCGTCTACTACTACTACTCCACAAATCGACCGCTATCCAGCATGCATCTAGCGTATTAAGTTCATGGAAAACGGAGTAATGCAATAAGAACGATGACATGATGTAGACTAGATCCGTTTATCTATATGGCGGTAGATATAGATCTCGTCTTTTTTTCCTTATTAGCAACGATACATACGTGTCGGTTCCCTTTCTGTCACTGGGATCAAGCACCGTAAGATTGAACCCAGTACCGGGCACCTCTTCCCATTGCAAGATAAATAGATCAAGTTGGCCAAACAAAAGCCAAATATGGGAGAAGAAATACGAGGCTATAAGAGATCATGCATATAAGAGATCAAAGAAACTCAAATAACTTTCATGTATATAAAAAGATATAACTGATCATAAACTCGAAGTTCATCAGATCCCAACAAACACACCGCAAAAAGAGTTACATCATATGGATCTCCAAGAGACCAATGTATTGAGAATTCAGCGAGAGATAGAAAGCCATCTAGCTAGTACATACGGACCCGAAGGTCTACAAAGAACTACTCACGCATCATTGGAGAGGCGCCAATAGAAGTGGTGAACCCCTCCGTGATAGTGTCTAGATTTGATCTGGTGGTTCTGGACTCCGCGGCAGCTGGATGAATATTTCGTCGACGCTTCTAGGGTTCTGGTATTTGGGGTATTTATAGAGCAAAGAGGCAGTCCAGGGGGCACCCGATGTGGGCACAACCCACCAGGGCGCGTCTGGTGTGCCCCCTCGGGGCACCCCCCAGGTGCAACCAGGGCCCATTGCCTTCCTTCTCGCCCATAAAAATTCATCGTGGAGTTTCGTGGCATTTGGACTCTGTTTGATATTGATTTCCTGCGATGTAAAAAACATAGAAAAACAGCAACTGGCACTTGGCACTATGTCAATAGGTTAGTACTGAAAAAGATATAAAATGATTATAAAACATCCAAGATTGATAATAAAACAGCATGGAACAATCAAAAATTATAGATACGTTGGAGACGTATCATCCTCCCATGCCGTCTGCGGGGTTGGATGCCGCCGTCTCAGGAGCGCATGGTGGCGCCTGCTCTCCAGCGGCCACCTCATGAGCGCATGGGGGCGCCTGCTCTCCAGCGGCCACCTTAGGTGCGCTTGGCAGTGCTTGCTCCCCTACCGCCACCTCTGGAGCGCGCATCGCATGACCTCTGAGCACAGGAGCCACCAAGAGGGGGTTATCATGGGGCCCCCCATGGCCCTCGGGGAGCAGCCCCCACTCGTCGAAGCACGGCATCGTCCCGGCGAAGGTCGTCCCGTTCAGGCAGTTGTACAAAGGGCGTACCTCAAGGGGAAGCACGGTCGGATCCCCACCCGTCAGGAGCTGCAGCACCCTGTGCTACGTGTTGAGGGGGAGCGAAGGCACCTGGATCCACATGGGGTCGCCAGGGCCGGTGAAGGCTCACACTGGGCGATTATGGCGCTGGAGCGGAGTGATGCGCCACTGGGTGAATTCCTTCACCGCCATCACCATCGTCACCCCCGCCTGCTTCAGCTTGGCCGACAAGACTCGCACGACCCACTGGTTGGCAAGCTCCGCATGCCCCCAACCGGAGCTCCGTTCCGCTGGCGCCGATGGAAGAAGGACCAAGTGGTTGAACACGGTGGCGTCTGTCGGTGTCAAAACCGGCCGATCTTGGGTAGGGGTCCCGAACTATGCGTCCGAGGATCGAAGGTAACATGAGACAACGGGGACATGATGTTTACCCAGGTTCGGGCCCTCTTGATGGAGGTAAAACCCTGCTTGCTGCTTGATTGACTTTGATGAGTATAATGGCTAAACCCTAGATGTCTAGCCTATAAGAATTCTGATAGCCTCTACGGACTAAACCCTCCGGTTTATATAGACACCGGAGGGGCTTAGGGTTGTACAAAGTTGGTTTACAGAAGAAGGAAACTATACATCCGGACGCAAATCTTGCCATCCACGCAAAGGAGAGTCCTATCCGGACACGGGGGAAGGCCTTCTTCCTTCTATCTTGACGGCCCAACAGTCCAGCCCATAACACACAGCCCGGACACCCGAGGACCCCTTAATCCAGGACTCCCTCAGTAGCCCCCGAACTTGCCTTCAATGATGACGTAGTATTCGGCTTATGTCTTCGGCTTTGCAAGGCGGGTTCTTCATTATACTTCGGACCAACGGCAGTCTGGCGATGACCTCAATGTTTCTGTCTTTATGATTCCTTCCTATTGACGCTTCAATTTCCATGCGCCAGGTAAAATGAACGGTCCATACTTTTTTGCAAATAAGCCCCTCACCACACTCAGACGGCATCTATTTAAGGAGATGTAGATCCCCAAACGCCATCTCACATCGCGCAAAAGGAAAACCGTCAAGACTAGCCACGAACAAAGCTTTCCAGCCTTGCCAGTGCCCCGGGCTCCTCTTCGCGCCCCCATGGCCCTCAAGAGGGTGATTGGCAGAGTTGTTCCGTTCCTCATCTTTAGCTGAGCCGACTCCAGATGCAGGGCTATCTTCCCCTTGCAGATCTAGTCTCCGTTCGAGCGGGTCTGGCCTCAATCCGCAACGATGTGATTGCTAAGAATATCCCCAACCCCACTAAGGAGGAGAGAGTGTGCTTAGTCCCATTCCTGCTGTGGGGCCTAGGATTTGCAATCCATCCCTTTCTTAGGGGCCTATTGGAATTTTTCGGAATCTAACTGCACAACCTTACCCCAGGTTCGATTCTGCACATCTCAGGTTTCGTTGCCCTTTGCGAACTGTTACTCGGCATTGAGGCCCATTTTGAATTATTGAAGAAGTTCTTTTGCCTCGTTCCCCGCCATCGAGGAGGCTCCATTTTTGAAGTGGGCGGTGCCGAAGTATGGCGCCTAGCCGGATCTGGATACCTCATTGGAACTCCCAAAGAGGTATATCCACAGTGGTCTTTGGAAGGGTTCTATATGGATGACATCACACTGCTGGACCTAGTTCGGCGCGACCTTCCTGAATTTTCCAGTGCTCCTTTAAAGAAGTGCCTCAACTGGCGTCCTGAAGTCCCAAGGAAGAAGACAGTGCAGAGGTAAAGAGGTTGGTCAACAAGGTCAGGTTGCTAGCCCATACCAAGCTCTCGATAGTCGAGGTCATGGCTATTGCAATAGAGAGCTGTGTCGAGCCTCTTCAATCCAGAGTAACTCCCTTATGGTGTTACAATCTTGGTCGATCTGTATAAGGGTTAGAAAGAAGGGTTCCTCCGCTTAAACTTCCGGGGAAGGCTACTCCATGTACAACCCCATTGAATGGGTAAGATTTCGATCGTCTGCGTCATTTTATTGCTGTTATAGATACTAATCAAATTTGCTCTTTGCTGCCATAAATAGTCATGGAGGAAGATGAAAGAGGACGTCCACTGTCCCGCTCCACAGCTAGAGGATCATAACCGCGATCGAGACCCTGGCTTTCGCGAGGATTCAGATATATAAATAGAGTTCGATGATGGGGTATTTAACCAGGCGAGCCTTGACGGCTCGGAAGTGGCTATCACCGCTGACTACGCCCGCCTAAATCCCTTTTGCATCATAAGTATTCGGAGGGATCTTACAAGAAATCCCTATTTGCACTTATACCCGTTATACTGATCTGAATATTAATAGGATCGGCGCTGGGCAGACCGCACCTCCCCGACAGCCCCCACATGGGGTAGTCATTCGAAGTGAAGGGGGACTGGGAGTGCCGCAGAAACATCACCGCCCTCTAAGAGGTACATCCTCTTTAATCCAAGCCTGGGTATGATTCCGGATTATTCAAACTCTCATTTATTCTTAATGTCAGGAGAAACACATGGCAAACGGCTGGAAAATGCCCTGTTAGCTGAATGTCTGCCAATCTGGTGCCGAACTCGTCAACTAGGACGGGAGCCGATGCAATGCCAGTTCCGCCGCCTCATGAGGATTCAGACAACGTATCTGTCACGAATTCCGAAGAGGAGAGCATGATGAATCATCGTCGATTGAAAGAGGGCATGCACGCTCCGTCCTTTTTTGAGTCAGAATTTACCGCACTCAGTTCGGTAGATGCATACCTCCGAGCGGCTCGAGACGGACTTGCCGGAGTCATTCAGTTGTTCTCAAAGGACATTCAGGTAAAAATTGATGTAACTTGAATATTCAAGCCGATTTTAGGATCGATACTATCTGCAGGTTCTTAAAGAAAAGAATACCGCGCTATCCCAGGAGCTGAAAACAAACCAAACGCAGCTCAATGCTGTTACCGCCGAACTGGCGGAAATGAAAAATATCGCAATGGGCGCGTCTGGGGAAAAAATCATGAGGGGAAGAAAAACAAACAATCTGAAGAGATAGACAGCTTAAGAGCTCAGTTATCAGCCGCGCAGAAAGAAAATGAAAAACTAGAGGGCGGCATGTTCGGTATGTTTTTCCCTTTTTTTATGAGAAACCCCCTAGGTGCTCATGTTTGGTCCATAGTTCGTAATGTCATGACTTTGTTGCCGCAGGCCTGTTGACTAGTCTACCGGAGGAAGAAGTATCCGGATTTCAAGGCGACGTGCTGAAGGAACTGTCCGCGGTACATGCTCATACCCCTCCAGAAAGTATGGAGGGCCTGGCTAACCTGTTCAAAGGTGTCCGGCACCGGTTCGAGGTATGGAAGACATCCCCCTGCCGTGAAGGTGCACGAGAATCCTGGGCCATGGTGAAGACGCGCTTCACTAAACTGGATCCAAATCATATGGCCCGAGTGGGACCACAGGGACCGGACGGGAAAGAAATTACATTGAACTTGGTGTATGACCAAGTAATGATAGCTGTGAAATATTCGCAGGAAGACTGTTGGTTAGACAGTCTTATAGAGGGAATAGATAAGGAATAGGTTTTTGATATAATGTATTAATGTAAGTTTATGATCAACCTGTGTCTTTATCCGAACATGTGAAAAGTTTTTTCATCGCAGGCTTTCGGCTTTAACCTCCGAACAAAAATGGTGGAGTGTTTCCGGATACTTATTCGAAATGAAAAGAAGTATGATATATTACATGTGTAAGAAACATCTTCCAAGGAAAATAGTTTCGTTAAGGGTTTCTTTCCTTGGGTCGGCATACTATAATTATGCGTGCCGGGGCGTGTGATCCGTAATACGGAAAAACTGTCTTGCAGTGTGTAAAGTGGTTACAGTAATGTAACAATCTGTCATTTGATTGCCGACCAATTATTCTCTTAAGAACGCTAGCTTTCAGCTTCACGCCTCTGAGGTACATGTCCGGATCACTACTAGGAAAAGGGCTATAGCTAATATGGACATTAATGGTGCACCACAGCTGTGGTGCGCCATTAGTGTCCATATCACTAATGGCGCATCACTCCCATGGTGCGCCACTACTAACAATTTTCTTTTATTTTTCCAAAACTAGTAATGGCGCACCAGGGCATAGTGCGCTATTACTAGTTTTTACTAGTAATGGCGCACCACACGCTCTGTGCGCCACTACTAACAATTTTTTTACTTTTTTTTCAAAACTAGTAATGGCGCACCAGTGTATAGTGTGCCATTACTACTTCAAACTAGTAATGGCGCACCACAACCACGGTGCGCCACTACTAACAATTTTTTTTTATTTTTTTGCAAAACTAGTAATGGCGCACCACGTAACAGGTGCGCCATTAGTAACCAGGGGCATTTTTAGGTGGTGCGCCATTAGTAACCTGAGAGCAGCTAGATATTTTGGACAGCCACCTACCACACTCACTTTCCCACTTCATTCTCTCCACCTCCTCCTCCAAGCTTGTCTCGGCTTCCTCCTCCTCCTCACCTCATTTGCACCATAGATTCACCCAAATTAAGTGGTTAAATTAACTTTTTTTGATAGGTAAGTAAGGGGAAAGCTTTCTTTATGTCGTAGATCTACTTTTTTCTCCCTCCAACAACGTGCACATGCACTTTTTATGGCCTAGATCTACGTATGTTTGTGGTGTTGCATATGTTTGTGGTGTTGCATATGTTTGTGTTGCAGGTATCGGTATTTGAAATGCGATAGTTGCCAATATTTTGCCGGAATGTTGATTCATTTCCGTTTCGGCGAGAATTTGGCACTATGCATTCTTTTTGGTCCTATTTTTAGGAAAAGTCATGCCAAATTTTTTTGGTTCTAAAATATCGTTTTGCTCTACCCCGCAGGCGACCATGGTCCGCACGATGACCGAAGGCATCGTGAATAGGTTTTTGAGATCCACGAAGGCCGAGATGCTTCAAAAGAACGAGACAGAGATAAGATGTCCGTGTCGAAGATGCAAGCTGAAGAGCCTTATGGACCCGAATTCCGTACAGGTGCGGGACCACCTGCTCTTGTGTGGTTTCATGGATGGCTATCAGTGGCAAGGTGATGAAGATGATTATGAAGTCGTCCATGGGGGCCGGGCAAGAAATGAGGAAGGGCAGTAAGACAACCGTGGCGAGGGCGGGCGAGAAGACGAAGAATCTCCAGGACATGATCACGAAGTAGATGCAGTACACAGTCATCATGTGGAAGATGAAGGACATGATGATGAGGAAGATGCCGGAGCAGACGAAGGGCATGATCATGAAGATGAAGATGCCAGAGCAGACGACGATGGACCATCGATGAGTTGGGTGCAGGACCCTCATATTGAAGAGCTGCGTCTCAAGCAGACGGATAACGCAAGAGCTGCCGCCCGAGAGAAAGCCAAGCTGGATCAACTGGAGATAGACGCGGTTACTCCATTGTATGAAGGATGCAGGCCCGAGGATACCTGCCTGAAAGTAACGATCATGGCTCTGGAGATGCCGGTAAAACACAAAATGACCGACGCATGCTTCGACGAGAACATGTCATTCTGGCAAGAATGTCTTCCCATGGGGAACAAGTGCCCGACCAGTCTCGAGGAGGCTAATAAAATCATGTGTCCTCTAGATTTACTGCATGTGAAATACCATGTGTGCATGAACAATTGCATCATTTATCGGGACGAGCACGTGGAGTCTACCATATGTCCGGTGTGCGGCATCACTCGATACAAGAAGAGGAAGAAAGCTCCTCGAAAAGTGGTGTGGTACTTTCCAATCACTCCTCGTCTGCAGCGGTATTTCGCGGACCCTAAACTAGCAAACCTCCTATGTTGGCACGCGGATAGGGAGGAGAAGAAGCGAGAAGATGACGGAAATGATCCGGAGATAAATAAAAAAGACAAGATGCTGAGTCACCCTAAGGATGCGAGCCAGTGGCAAGCGTTGAACTTCGAACACCCAGAATTTGGGGACGATCCAAGGAACATCGTGCTGGGCGTGAGCACCGATGGAGTCAATCCGTTTGGCAGCCAGAGAAGCACACATAGCACCTGGCCTGTGTTTGTGTGGATGTACAACCTTCCCTCCTGGTTGTGCATGAAGAGGGAGTACATTCACATGAGTATGCTAATTGAAGGGCCGAAACAACCAGGGAACGACATCAATCTCTATCTGGGGCTGCTGAAAGAGGACCTAGACACGCTGTGGAAAATGTTAGCCAATACGTGGGACGCCGCAGAGAAAGAATATTTCCCTATGAGAGCCGCACTGCTCATGACGGTGCACGACTATCTCGGTTACGAATATGTCGAGGGGGAGGTGGTCCACGGATTTTCTGGATGCGTCAGGTGCATGGATGACACAATGTATCGCTAGCTAGATAGAGATCCCGGGTCTTCAAAAACCGTGTTCATGGGACATCGAAGGTGGCTTCGCGACGATGACTCATGGAGAAAATACAAGGATCTGTTCGGTGGTGAAACCGAACCCCGAAGACGCCCGCGTACGAGGAGCAGCGAGAAAATAGACGAGCTGGTTGAAAAATAGGAAAGATTGCCCACTGCCGGGAAAAAAGCAAAAGGCGCCAGAGCCGGGAAAGAAGAGAAAGGCGCCAGAGCCACTGCTGAAGGTATGGAAAACGAGGTCTATTTTCTGGGACTTGCCATACTGGAAAATCCTCCGTGTGCCTCACAGCCTTGATGTCATGCATATCACGAAGAACATGTGCGAGAGTCTGCTTGGTACCCTGCTCAGCATGCCAGAGAGGACCAAAGATGGGCCGAAAGCAAGGGCAGACTTGAAATCAATGGGCATCAAGGAGGAGCTTCATGCTAATGATGATGATGATGAGGCGAAGCAGGACACGGAAAGTCGTCGCAAAGGCAAAAAGGCCAAGAAGATCGAAAATGACTACCCTCCCGCGTGCTTCACTCTAAGTCAGGTGGAGATCGAGCAGTTTTTGAACTGACTCGTAGGAGTAAAACTTCCTTACGGTTACGCGGGGAAGATAAGCATATACCTAGACTCAGCGAAGCAAAAGTTCACCGGGATGAAGTCTCACGACTGTCACGTGCTGATGACGCAGATAGTTCCAGTTGCAATCCGTCGGATCATGGACGCGCACGTCCGTGAAACGCTATTTGGCCTATGCAACTTTTTCGACGTCATCTCTCGGAAGTCGGTTGGCGTGAGGCAACTCAGAAGGCTACAGGAAGAGATCGTGGTGATACTATGCGAGCTTGAGATGTACTTCCCGCCCGCATTCTTCGATGTTATGGTGCATCTGCTGGTCCATATCGTGGAGGATATCATCCAACTCGGGCCAACGTTCCTGCACAGCATGATGCCGTTTGAAAGGATGAATGGTATCATCAAAGGATATGTTCGGAACATGTCACGTCCAGAGGGAAGCATAGCCAGGGGCTTTCCAACCGAAGAGTGCATCTCCTACTGCACGAATTATCTAGGCATCGAGAACCCCATTGGTCTGCCCGTCAACAAGCACCTCGGCAGGCTCGCTGGATGGGGTCACCGCGATGGTCGCCGTGAAATGCATGTCGACTTCGAGGGTCGACTCGCCGACTTTGAAAGAGCAAACCTAGTCGCTCTACAACACATAGACGTGGTCGATCCTTGGGTGGTAGAGAACAAAACCTTTATTGAGAAGACGTACAATGACCGAGGCCAACAGAGGACAGATGGAGATATAATCAAAGAGCACAACTCATGTTTCACGCGTTGGTTCAAGGAGAAGCTTCTGTCGTACCCTTAACATGAGGATTCTTCCGCGGAAGAAAAACTCATATTCGCCTTGTCACAGGGCGCTGAGCACAACCTGATGACCTATGAGGCGTACGATATCAACGGCTACACATTCTACACCGAGGACAAGGACATGAAGAGCGATGGTTATCAGAACTTCGGGGTAACGATGGAATCCTACACCGGTAACGACAAGGACAGATACTACGGAAGGATCGAGGAGATCTGGGAGCTGAGCTACGCTGGACAGAAGGTCCCGATGTTCCGTGTCAGATGGGCCAAGAGCGTCCTAAAAGAAGACCGGTATTTCACCACCGTGGTTATACCCGAAGCCAAATCCAAGACCGCGGGCGCGAACGTCACCGCAAAAAATGAGCCATGGGTACTGGCTTCCCAAGTGGACCAATGCTTCTTCATTACCGACCCGTCAAAGCCCAGTCGTGTTCTCGTGAGGAGAGGCAAAAGGAAGATCATTGGAATGGATGAAGTCGCCAATGAGCAAGACTTTGACAAGTACGGCGACCCGAAGATGGAACATGATGACGATGATGAAGTGCCATACACCACAAGAAGAAGCAGGACCACCCCACCTAAAGGACGTCCGTTCAACAGAAGAACTCCATTTGCGAAAAAGAAGGGCAAAAAGATTGTGAAAAGATAGCTAGCTAATATCGGTTGTATTTAAATTGTAGCCTTCATTTCTCGGTTGTACTTCGACATATTGAAATGATATTTCTTCTGTGCTAGTCCTCATGAATATTTATTTATGTTTATTCTGGTATTGAATTTCTAACTCACAAAAAGTATTGAATTTGTTAATATTTTTTGAACTCATGAATATTTTAAAATTTCATGGGCACTTTTTGAATTCATCAATATTTTCTCAAATTTGATGATATTTTTAAATATTCATAAATGTTTTACCAATTCACAAATGAATGCAACTAAAAATACAAAAAAATTGATGATATTTTCAAATAAAAAATTTGATGATATTTTTTCATACTCATAAATATTTTCAAATAACAAATTTGATGATATTTTTTCACATTCATAAATATTTTCAAATTTGATCGTCATTTTCTAAAAAAATATTTGATACAACTAAAAATAAATAAAAAAAGTTAGTAATGGCGCACCAGGGGAAGGTGCGCCATTGTTATCAAGGTACTTATGGCGCACCCCTAGGAGGTGCGCCATTGGTATACGAATTTTTATGATATTTTTCCAAATATTTTCAAATAACAAATTTGATGATATTTTTTCATATTCATAAATATTTTCAACTAACAAATTTGATGATATTTTTTCACATTCATAAATGTTCTCAAATTTGATCGTCATTTTCTAAAAAAATATTAGATGCAACTAAAAATCCAAAAAAAAAGTTAGTCATGGCGCACCAGGGGAAGGTGCGCCATTGCTATAAAAGTACTTGTGGCGCAACCCTAGGAGGCACGCCATTGGTATACAAATTTTTATGATATTTTTTCAAATATTTTCCAATAACAAATTTGATGATATTTTTTCATATTCATAAATAGTTTCAAATAACAAATTTGTTGATATTTTTCACATTCATAAATGTTTTCAAATTTGATCGTCATTTTCTAAAAAAATATTAGATGCAACTAAAAATCCAAAAAAAAGGTTAGTAATGGCGCACGAGGGGAAGGTGCGCCATTGCTATCAAAGTACTTATGGCGCACCCCTAGGAGGTGCGCCATTGCAAACCTTCCCCCCTCGCTAACCCTCCCTCGCCAGATCGATCCCCTTCCCTCGCCAGTTCCCCCTCGCCCGCTCTCGCTCTCCACCGCCGCCCAGCAAACCCCCCGCGCCCGCTCTCCACCGCCGCCGACGACCCCCCGCCCCCGACGACCCCCGCGCCCGCTCCGCCGCTGGAGCACTAGGAGGAGGAGTCCTTCTTCTTCCTCCAGCCGTCACCATCTCGTGGTCGCCACCGTCTCTCCGGTCCACCCCGGCCTTCACCAAGCCTGCCACGATCTCTGCGGTGAGTCCCTCACCCGTTCCCCCCTTCGATCCGCCTCCATAGGCCACCGTAAGACGCTGCCGTCGACCTCGCGCTTACCCCATAGCCGGCCCGTGCCCCCGGGCTCCTCTGCCGCGCCCCGACGCACGCCCTCCCCATTGCTCCTGCCCTTAGGAACGCATCCGCCTGCGCGCCCCTGGCCATCCCTCTCCCGTGCTCGTCCGCCCGTTGCCGCTCACGCGCGCCCGTGCTGACTGTTGTCGCGCTGCCCCCGCTACTGCTGTTGCTCTGCTGACTGCACTACTGCTACTATTGATGTTCGCTGCTTGGCCGCTGCTTGCTGCTGCATTGGCGTTGCTCTTTCCCGCTGTTGATGCTGCTCTCTGCTGCCGCCACACTACTGCTCTGCCTGTTGCTTGCTAGTTGCACTTCCAACCCGATTCCATTCCATCTGGTTATGCCGCTGTGCTACTGATGCTCGATTGATTGAAGTCCCCTGTCTGCATCCTCCCTTGTTAACGACCCGGAGGGATTTGGTGCCATTTCCATGGGCAATAATCACTTTTTGATCGAGTTAGTAATCGTCGGTTGGCCTTGTCATGTTCTTCCACCACCGGGAACACAACACTCATCTTTTTGATCAGTTTCTTTTTGTTTGCACCGTTCAGGTCCACTCCTTTGTACCCAAAGGTCCACTCATTTTTCATATTAGCAAAAACCTGTAAGTATGTGCCTGGTTACAGTTTAATCTAATCATCGTTGCCCACCAATGCATGATATGGGCATCTCACCACCACCACAAGAGAACTAGGATTATCGCATTCAGTTATAGCCATTTTAGCTAATGCGGGAGAATAATATTATGTGTCGAACCGAGAGTGAGCGTCGTACTGTCATGGGAAGGATTTATTAGGAGTGGCTATTAAGTTGGTGCTTGACACTTGTGGGTGCAATTGCAAAGCTTTCCCCTGTCCATCAATATTATGTGGTGCCTTTTCTTTTCTGAATTTAAAGAGTGCCAACTTCAGCACTAATCAGTGCCAACTTCAACCTCTTAGCCAGACAACAAGTGGATTCCACCACCTCCATCCCAACAACATGCTTTATGCCTGCACAGGCAGTTAACATGTTCTGAGCCATTGCTTCAATCCAGTGCTCCTCATAGGATTAAGCAAAAAGACAGCACCATCATAGATCACACATCCCTCAAGGAAGAACCACTTTCAGCTATCCATGAAGAACCACTTTCCTGCTTGTTTGCAAAGTGGTTGTTGGAGTCCAGAACACTTAAATAGTTAGCCAAATGAATTGCTTGCTTGCTACTTTTTTTAGCTACTGTTTTTATTAAAACATTATTGGAGTTTATATCATATATATTGCTGGCATGTATTTCATATGTTCTGTAGCATTAAGGCTACATAGCATGCCATTTTTGTGCCTTGTATTAATTGCTTTCCCTACATGTTTGCAGGTTTAAGTGAAAAAAGAGGAAGAAAGGAGAATCAGGGTAGGGTTTCATGGCTAGAAGATATATTGCTGGGTTTTGTCTCCGACCATCGTGTCGTGATGATATTGGGGGGTTTTGTCTAATACCATCATGTCGTGCTGATATTATGGGGTGTTGTGGGGTTGCAGCGGGGCGGGGTGGGATAATGATTTTGTAGGTACCCCGAGAGGCCCTTGAGTTTGCCGGAATGTCGATTAACTTCCGTTTCGGCAAATTCGGGTACTCCATATGTCCTATTTTCAGCAAGGTTCATGCTGAAATTTTCCGTGAATTTTAGCATGACTTTGCTAAAGATAGGACATATGGGGTACTTGCGACTAATGCATGGGCCGGGGTATCTTAGTACTTAATTAAGTAGGATCAAGTGCCTCTTGTGTTATGCATATAGAAGTGTGATATCAACTCATAGTTATTACTAATGTGAGTTGCTCTCTTTCTGTGCCTTTTTACAACATGAGCAATGCATAGTTATTGCTAATGGTATAATCTATTCTAGGTTCAGCATTTGAGCCATTATTCTAGGTTTGCCAGTACTAGTTCAGAAGCTCAAGCTAAGGACTAGTTCTGAATCTTCTATCAACGAGTGATATGTTTACTGTCTCTTCGTGTTTGTCCTTCGAGAAGTACCTAGTTGAAGTGTCTCATGGTGTTATATTTGCAAATGCAAGTGTTGAGATGTCTATTTTGTGTTAATCAGATAAAAAGATTAGGGTGTGCAGATAACAGTTAACTTAGTTAAGTCTGACAAATACAGTTTGGACCGGTAGAAAGTAGAATGCACCATAAGTCTGGTTATATATGCACTGTCACGTTAGGCTCAATTGTGAAATTTTGGATGCGAGATTTTTGACATGTGGTGTCCCTTTATTCTTGCTGCATTAAACACATATGCTGAATTCATGTGTGGATAGACGAAACCATGAGTCATTTATAGTTCAAGAAAAGAAAGTTATCATTATTGTTTGGGGGTTGAAATAATCTGTTTGTTACACTTTGTGCACTTTCTAGTTGAAAACTGTTAAATGGAGATACTAGATTAGCTTTTTGAGGTATCCCATTAAATATTATTCATTACTGCCCGCTCTTAAATTTTTTTGCACAACTAATATGCAACTGCCATAGGTGGCAATAGAGCCAAGTGATTAGGCCCAACTTAGAATTCTCCTTCCCTTTTCTTTCAGCACTTGCATGTCACTGTTGGCTATTTTTTTAACTATTGCGCCATACTTGATAGGGTATATTATCAGAAGATACCCATATATATCAGTCAACCTAGGGTGCCTCGGCATCATTAACCCTAAATGATGAAAACTTAACTTAGCATTTAGGGTGCCTCAGCATCGACAAACCCTAAATGATAAAACCTTGGCTTTTAGGGTGCCTCGGTGTCGATAAAAACCTAAATGATGAAAGCTTAGGCTTTTAGGGTGCCTCGGCATTGACAAACCCTAAATGATAAAAGCTTAGCTTTTAGGATGCCTCGGTGTCGACAAACCCTAAATGATGAGACCATGATAATTCCTCACAAACCAACCCTTAAATAACACTGAGCCATTATGCCGTCACCATTGAAGCCTTGGGGGCATTTGCAGCCCTTAGCTTGTTCATTCTGTAGATTTCCAAAATTCAGTTTTGTACCGCACACCGAAGCCCCAAGAAAGAAAACTGCAATCTGAAACAGATGATTCAGCCCTTGGATTAGTTTAGTATTTTTTCACACACTCAGACACCCTTGCTTGCCATGTGTGTGAGAGAGATAGTGAGAGGAGACAAGAAGAAGGGCGTTAGGAAGGGACTTGGACCTTAGCAACAACACACTAACAGGTTCCATCCCAAAACACCTAGGCAATATCACAAACATCTCTCAATTGTTCCTTGACAATAACCAACTTTTTGGCGACATTCCTCGAGAATTAGGTTATTTGGTCAACTTAGAGATCTTGTTCCTTGATAATAACCAACTTTTTGACCAAACTTCTTTCCTATTTAGAGCGAAACATTGCCCACAACGATGAGACCGGCGTTTCGGGCAAGCCATTCTGGGAGCTGTCCCAGGAGATGGAGGAAGAACCTCACCGCTATGAGGACGTCGTGGAAGACACCGATCCCGACTACACAACCCCTAGTGGCGTCGGGGATGACACCACTGATGGTGCCGCCGAGGATGCCACCACTAATGATGGCAGCGCACGCACAGATGGCAGCCAACCGAAGAGGCAACGGAAGGACCGGCGCCCGAACGTGCTCGGCACCGTCAAGGAGGAATTTACTGAAGTGTCCTCCGTTGGGCATCCAACGGCACCCAAAGAATTAGGTAAGGGGTACGCGGAACAGCTCAGGTGCATTCTCCGGAGCACCGTCTCGATCAACACCAAGAACCTAAGGCATCATGACCGAGGGAATTTGCGCAACCTCCTCTTCATGAAGCTGCACGAACGATACAAGTTCCCCGGTGACTTCGCAAACACACGCCTCCCAGGGAATAAAGTGAACAGTGCCGCCCTCACGAAGATGAGCACGGCCCTGGCTACTTGGAGAGCCGCGGTGAAGAGAAGGATTGAAAAAGGTGATAGTTATGAGAAGATCAAGGAGACAAATCCTTCGATCAGCGAAGCTGACTACCTGGAGTTCAAGATCAAGTGCGAGAGCAACGCAACCGCGGAATCAAGTCAGTGGGGGAAAATATGCGGGACTTGAACTTAGGGGTCCACAAACTCGGTCCGGGCGGTTACAGAGTGGCGGAACCTATATGGGACAAGGAGGACGCGGAGCGTGCTGAGCAAGGCCTACCGCCCCTCTTCGATAAATACCGTGACAAGCAGACCAGGAACTATGTCAGGGCCCGGTACAAGATTGACCCGGTAACCAAGGAGCTTACCACGGATCCGAAGACCAAGGCGCTTGAGCTTGTTCTGGTAAGGAATACACCCCCACGTAATTAGCTCCATATGGTTGCATTCTAATTCATGAAGCCAAATTTCTAAATGGTTCACGTTCCTTCCGCAGGACACTGAAAGCAGTAGCGCGCAGTCGTCTAAGAGCTCCGCTTGGGACACCACTTTAAATAGGGCGTTGAACGTAATGAAAAACAAGGATAAGCTCAGTAAGCCATCGTTAGCTGGTCGTGTGGCCGGCAAAGGCTTGTCCAGGAAATGGTCAGAATACTATACCGCTGGGCGAAAGGAGAGAAAGACCAGCTCGGAAAGCCAGGAGCGCGAGGTTCAAGAACTCAAGGCACAAGTGGCGCGGACCGGAGATAGTCGAAGAGCAAGTGCGAGACCAACTGGGAGCGACGATCACCGCCATTGTGCCTACCTTGATTGAGGGGCTGCAGGCGTGGATGGCGGGCGGCCAACAGGGGCCGCCCCCGATTCCTAGCTTCACGGGCAGCAACTCGCGCAACGCGCTAGCGGCGCCATTGGTGTCTCCGGCGGAGGCGGCATTGGTGTCTCCGGCGTCGGCGCCGGCATTGGAGCTTAATGCACCCGGGTGTGGGAAGAATACGCGGTCGGCACCTCGGCAGCAAGCGGCCCCTCCGTCATTTGCACGCCCGCCGTTGGCGGTGCCTCGACATTAGTCGAGCTCGACGCCAGCACGGTAACTAATTAAGCCTCTCAGCCGATGACTTCATCTCCTTGCCTTTAACTCGGCATCCCTGACGCCCTACATGTTTTTGCAGGGCGTCGCCGATGTTCCATGCACTCTCCTGCACTTCGTGGATGGCGAGTTGATCGATGTCGCCAAGGCCAGAATCGTTCAACCGGGCAGCCGCGTGTTCCACGGTAATCCGATGCCACCCACTGTGTATAGGGTTCAACTGGTTCGGGTGCTGTTGGGCTTCGACGACTTGTTAGCTCCGTATCAACCCCCTGGGGCCGACGAAGATGATGTGATGACCCTCAACGTCTGCATAAGCTGGCCCATGCTTTGGCCGAAGAGCCATATTCGTTTGGGGGCGGGGGACACCACCCCATAGACAACACCGCCAGTCGTGCCGGCGTCAGCTGATCCGAACATGCATATGGCACAGGATCCGGACAACGACGATGGTACATTTACCAACATCGATAAGTACATCAACGAACATGGGTACGATGACGTATTCTTGGGGCCTCCTTCTCAAGAACCCAACCCTGGAAAAGACGATCGCGATCTAGCTGGTACCGCGGACAAACCCAATTGCAACATGCATCGTCTGGCGTTTAGTTCTCAGGAGACGCCTCCAGCTGCCGCCTTCACCGATCCTCACATAGCCGAGGTGCGAAATATTATTAGCCCCAACACACTCAAGAAGGTGGTCTCTGAGTAGAACTCGATCCCATTACAGCAGAAGAAGCAGAAGGGACGGAAAAGAGAGAATAACAAGGGTGCGAGCCAGCCGGCACCGAGTACGATCCGTGCTCAGGACGGGCCACCTTCACCTAAGGATATCTCGAGGAGGGTGCATGTGGCGGGTAGGCCGATGCTACCGACTAATCTGCTCAATGCTGCAACCGGTGCTATGCGGAGTCTGCATGACAATGTTCTTTCTTTGGATAAGCGGCGTCTCTTTGAGAATGATGTGGCATACCCAGTTTTCATGGCCAAGGTGCTAGAGGGCAAGGGCTTTGTCGATAGCGCCATTGGGGGTATGATCGTCCTGCGGTTTGATGACATCTTTGCTATGTTTAACCTTCATCCGCTGCACTACACCTTCGTTCGGCTATTTTCGCTGAGTATGGAGATGCGGATCATTAGAGACAAGACCCCGGACATCGTGATAGTTGACCCTTCTACATGCGTGCCAAGATCTTGGGCAGCGCTAGGGACCGGCAAGTCGCGAGTTCATACCTCGAAGGCGTCATTCTGGCAAACCCAGATAAGGATAACTTCCTCGTGCCTTACTTTCCCGAGTAAGTCATCCCCTCACCGCCCCGTAACATATGATTTCTTAGATTTCGATCGTTCTTTTTTTTCTAACATTCCGTGTTTTGTGCAGTGACACACATTGCACACTCATCCTCTTAAGCGCGAACTATTCCATGGCCACGTATTTCGACTCGAACCGTCAGTCGAAGAAAGACTACACAAATATCGAGAAAGTTCTTGATGATGTTCTCGCCGGCTACGCCAAATCTGGAGGCACCTTCAGGAGGCCAATTTTTAGGTACGGCAAGCATGTATTCACCCATGTAACGACGTTCCCCGGCGTCAAGCAGCCGCCTGGCGTTCAGAAGGATGCCTACTACGCCCTCCATCACATGCGGGCGATCGTACGGGACCATAATCACCTTCTGCTACCAAATAGTCTCAAAGATTGGGCCGCACGCTTGTCGGCAATCCAGGATGCGGACCTCAGACAAGAATTCTTTCGCATCCAGTCGGAGTTTGCAGAAATCATCCACCAAGATGTCCTTTGTACCTCGGGGCAGTTCTACCTCAAATATCAACCGTCCAACAGTGAAATAGAAACAACGCTACAAATGCTGGCTGAAAACGAACATACATTCATGACCATCATGAAAGACAGTGGCTTCATCCACGCTCTGGTCCCTGAGTCGACTCGAAAGTAGTGATGCTATGTAGTTCTGAAATATCGATTAGCTCATGTTGTAATTAAACTTTAGTTAACTTGTATGTCTCTTTGGTTTTGACAGTCGTTCAACTTATATGTAATCGATGCTATTTATTAGTAGGACCATCAATCGTGCTATTAATGTGTTGCTTTTCTCTTCCGATCCTTTTATTGCATACTTATATATTGCTTATGTATTGTTTGTGAATTGCTACTAACGTTTTGTTTGTCTAGTGCATAGAGATGCCGTCGTATGTCGTGTACAAGGGTAAGGTTCCCAGAGTCTACGACGACTTGGAGGAGTGTCGGAGACAGGTTCACCGTTTCAGCGGTAATAGTTACAAAGGGTACACCACTAGGGCGGAGCGGAAGCTAGATACGCGCGCCATCTAGCGGGAGAGAGGAGGGAGCGTTGGAGGAACCGGATGAACACCAGTTTCATCGCGATGATGCTCATCGTGATGACCGCAGCTCTCTTCTATGTGATGGTACTTTAGATGATCGATATCGACTTGTAATGTGAAGACAAACTCGCTACTCGCGGTCTCAAGACTTGTAATGTTCTAACTTTGTTCCGTATTTTGAATTCGGAGACTAATATGATGAATTGTATTCGGAGACTAATCTTCTATTGTATTCGATAAATCTGCTCTTTATATGTTGTGCTGTCTATATTCTGTGCAGTAATGTTTTTTGTAACCTGTGCAAATATCAGAAAAGAAAAAAAAATTCCTAATATTCATACTAGTGGTGCACCATACTGCACTTTAGTGGCGCACTGCAATAAACACACTAGTGGCGCATTATCTAGAAGTGCGCCATTAGTAACCCAGAGCACAAGGAAAATATGCCCCCCTGGGAGGCATAGTAATGGCGCACCAGTGAACATACTAATGGTGCACTGCCTGGTGCGCCACTATTGTCTGGTATACTAATGGCGCACCCACTAGTACTTGTTACTAGTGGCGTGATGATAGTGGCACACCTATAGTGCGCCATTAATGGCCAAAACAGGTGCGCCACTAATTAGCCTTTTCCTACTAGTGGATGACCCGGTTGTAACAATCGCAGAGGTGCTTACGCCCTAGCCGAACAATCGGGAATGTAGGGCGTAAGCACAGGAGCAAGGCAACCCAGCTTGGCAAAAACTTAAGTCATAGTGGTGCATATAATGGCAAAAAAGATGTGTATGAGTGAATGACACGTATATTGTGAGCTCCAGGCTCGGAATAATAATAAGCTTCAGTTTAAAGAAGCCCCCAATAGTGGTGGGGTGTATACATTTAAGGATGTGTACCCCTCAGGTGTTTGGCTTATCCGAACAAATCTTGGAAATCATACAAAAATGAGGGAAAAATGAATAGGAGAAGAAGGAACGAAAAAGAAGTATGACCAAACTTATGCGTAGAATCTTCCGAGCCGAGCCGCATTTCATGGATTCGGCTTGAGGCAATTGTCCGATGCATTACAAAGGCGGTAGGCTCCTCCTGTGAGGACTTCATCTATAATGAAGGGACCTTCCCATTTTGGTTTCAGCTTGTCCTTCTTCTTCTCCGGGAGGCGTAAAACGAGCTCATCGACATTATAAGTCTGCCCGCACTTCTCTGCTTTGGTATCTCCGAGCCTGTTGTTGATAAAATGCGGAACGGGCCTTCGCAACATCACGCTCCTCCTCCAGGCCATCCAGATCGTCCTACCGATCGAGCTCGGCTTCTCTCTCTCTCTTCATACATGCGCACTCGAGGTGAGTCCTGAATAATGTCTCAGGGCAAGACAGCCTGTGCGTCGTACACCATAAAGAAGTGTGTGTATCCGGTCGTGCGATTGGGCGTGGTCCACAGGCCCCAGAGGACGGAATCGAGTACCTCGACCCAGTGTTTATCTGATTCTCGTAGGAATCGAACTAGTCTGGGTTTGATGCCGCTCATTATCAGGCCACTAGCCCGTTCGACCCGACCGTTTGTTTGTGGGTGATATATGGAGGCGTAATCGAGCTTAATGCCCAGATTAGCACACCAATTTTTCACCTCATCGGTTTTATCTGAAGTTAGAGCCATTGTTAGTAATGATGCTGTGCGGGACACCATAACGGTGTACAACGCCGGATATAAAGTCGATCACCGGCCCAGCTTCAGCCGTTTTTACTGGTTTGGCCTCTATCCACTTAGTGAGTTATCCACCATGGCCAGCATATATTTCTTTTTGTGGCTTCCCCCTTTAAGGGGTCCGACCATATCTAGCCCCCAGACCACAAAAGGTCAAGTAATGAGGATTGTTTTTAGGGCAGTTGGTGGCATATGACTTTGATTGGCGAACAACTAACATCCAACACATCGCTGTACAAGGGCCTGCGCATCTGCTTGGGCCGTGGGCCAAAAGAAACCTGCACGAAAGGCCTTACTTACGAGGGCCCGAGGTGCGGCGTGATGGCCACCGAGACCAGCATGTATTTTGGCCAAGAGCTGCTGTCCCTCCTCTTCGGAGATACTTATTTGAAGAACTCTAGTAGTACTTTTCTTGTAGAGTTCTCCTTCATGAACTTTGTAAGCTTTCGAGCGTCGAGCTATGTGGCGGGCCTCATTCTGGTCATCAGGGAGCTCCCACCTATTAAGGTAGTCCAGGAAGGGTTCGGTCCATGGAGCAATGACAGCCATGATTACATGGGCGGAAGGTGTCATTTCGGTGCCCGAGCCCCCGATGATATCAGAATTGTGTTCGGCATCTGGGGGTATGATCGGCTCCGGACTAATATTGCCGCTCTCGTCCTGCCATACCACGGATGGTTTGAAGAGCCTTTCCACAAAGGTGTTAGGTGGGACGGGGTCGCATTTAGCGCCCATTCGATCAAGGATGTCCGCTGCTTGATTACTGTCTCGAGCAACGTGATGAAACTCGAGCCCATGTAGTAGTGCCTCATATTTGGCTGCATTGTTGGAGTACGTATACATGATTTGTAATACGTAACGGATTGTGTCCCCTGTAGGGGATGTTAGGATGACACGAGCCCCCAATCCGGCTAACATTTTAGAGCCGTCGAAGTACATCACCCAGTTGGAATATATGTTGTACTCTTTAGGGAGTTCGGCTTCAATCCATTCGGCGACAAAGTCGGCCAACACCTGAGATTTAATAGCTCGGCGTGGCTTGTATGTTATTTCAAATGGTAAGAGCTCAATGGCCCATTGGGCTCTCCGGGCGGTGGCATCCCGGTTGTTTATGATGTCATTGAGTGGTACTTCAGAAGCCACCGTGATGGAACACTCTTGAAAGTAGTGCCGCAGCTTTCGGGATGCCATGAAGACTGCATACGCTATCTTTTGATAGTGTGGGTATCGAGATTTGCATGGTGTAAGACCTGCCGATACGTAGTACACTAGTTTCTGGAGTGGGAATTTATGTCTCCCTTCCTGTCGTTCGACGATGAGTACCGCGCTCACGACCTGGTGAGTTGCAGATATGTAGAGCAACATAGGTTCGCCAACACTTGGTGCGGCAAGGATTGGGTTGCTTGCTAACAAAGTTTTTATTTCTTCCAATCCGGTTGTAGCCGTGTCCGTCCATTCAAAGTGGTCGGCGTGTTGGAGCAGTCGATAAAGTGGTAGCGCCTTTTCTCCTAATCTGGAGATAAAGCGGCTCAAGGCTGCCACACACCCAGCTAGTTTTTGGACCTGCTTTAGGTCTGTTGGCGTTGACAATTGTGACAAGGCACAAATTTTAGCTGGGTTCCCTTTGATTGCTCTATTGGAAACGATGAACCCGAGTAGTTTTCCGGCTGGAACGCTGGAAAGACATTTTTCCGGATTGAGCCGTATGTCATATGTTCGGAGGTTGTCAAATGTGAGGCGTAGATCGTCCACCAATGATTCAACATGTTTAGTCTTGATGACTACATCATCTATGTACACCTCCACTGTCTTGCCAATTTGCTTTTACAAACATGTTTGAATCATGCGTTGGTAAGTGGCGCCAGCATTTTTGAGCCCAAAAGGCATAGTGTTGAAGCAGAAAGGCCCATAGGGTGTAATGAATGCCGTTGCGGCCTGGTCGGACTCCTTCATCTTAATTTGATGGTATCTAGAGTATGCGTTGAGGAAACATAATGAATCATGTCCTGCGGTCGCGTCAATGATTTGGGCAATGCGGGGCAGTGCGAAGGGGTCCTTAGGGCAAGCCTTATTGATGTCTTTGAAATCGACACAAAGGCACTAGGATTTATCCTTCTTTGGCACCATGACCAGGTTGGCTAGGCAGTCCGGATGCTTGATTTCTCTAATGAATTTAGCCTCAAGTAGTTTGGCTAGCTCCTCCCCCATAGCTTGTCGTTTGGGTTCGGAAAATCACCGCAGCGTCTGCTTGACTGGTTTGAACCCCTTTATGATGTTGAGGCTATGTTCGGCCAGTCTGCATGGGATCTCGGGCATGTCCGAAGGGTGCCAGGCAAATATATCCCATTTTTCGCGCAGGAACGCTCTTAGGGTGGCATCGATCGTTGGATCCAGCTATGCTCCAATGGCTGCTTTTTTTGTTAGGATCCATTGGGTGTACTTGAAATTTGCTTATTTTGTCTGTTGGCTTGAAGGAAGTGGATTTGGGCCTCTTGTCGAGGATTACATCATCCTTGTCCATTGTGGAGCGCATAGTGGTTAGCTCCTCGGCCGCGAAGGCCTCTGCCTCGGGGGCCAGCGGTGCAGTTTTGTTTTTTGGCACGGAGTGCTATGTAACGCCCCGGATTCGATACGCCTGGTGTCTTGCAGTTATTTGTAGTTGTTGCCATGTCATTTGCTTGCGTGTTGTATTTTTCCATGTCATCATCTGCATTTCATCTGCATGTTTTTTCGAAACTTGCATCCGTTCGGGTTCCGCCGGTTCTCTCCGTTGTCCGTTCTGAGCCCAACCACACTCGCACGCGACCGTCGCCCCTCTCTGACCTTGTTTCGTGAGCGGGAGAAAATGTTCTCGGAATGGGCCGTGATTTTTCGAGTGGCCTTGGTCTATCACCGGCAGCCGCCCGTCAAATTTCGTTCTGTTTGGAGGTCGTTTGATGCCCCAACAGTTAACCGCGTAGCCGAAACCCATCTCTCTTTGCAGCCCAGCACCCCTCCACCACAGCCTACTAACCCAGCTAAGCCTCCTCCATGCTCTCCGCCGTTCGATCACGATCGTGTGGGCGAAAACCGGACCTCATTTGGACTCACCTAGCTCCCTGCACCTATAAATAGGTCCCCTCCCCCGAAAATTCGCAGTCCAAACCCTAGTCTTCTCCATCCTCGCGCCGCCGGACACGTCCATGCCGCCACCGGACACGTCCGCCGCCCGCAGCCACGTCGCCCGGACCAATCCGGGGACGCCACGTCGCCCTCGCCGCCTCCCGCAGCCAACTGCGCGCCGCCACGCGTCGCCAGCGCCGCAGGCCCGCTCGGCCCATCTGTAGCCCGCGGCGGGCCACGCCGGGCCCGGATCCGCGCCGCGCCTCCCGCTCCGATCCCGTGCCATGGCCTCGTCCCCGACCTCCGCCTCCGCCCGAGCTCCCGCCGGAGTTCGTCGGCCTCCTCCCGCCGGCGACCAACTCCGGCGAGGCTAGGTCAGCCCATCGCGGTACCTCCTCCCCGCGCCGCTGCTTCTCACTTGTCCTCCACCCAGGCTCCCCCTCACGATCTCTCTCTCTCTCTCCTGTACCAGGACGCCATGGATGGCCGCCCCAAGCTCCGCCGGCAACAGCGCAGCCCCGAGCTCCGTCCGCCGCCGCCCTTGCCCGGATCCGGTAGCCCATTCCCCGATCTACCCATTCACGGCCTTCTAGACGCTCGCCGGAGTCCCATGCCTCCACGCCATCGCCGTTGAATTCCGCCTGCGCCATTGTGTAGCAGAGATCGAGCTACCCCCGACCTGGATCCCGTTTCGCGCTGGTAGTTTTTCTCTAAGTCCCCAGGATTTCTGGTTCATGTGTGCATGTTTGTCATCCCATAACTCTCTGAATGTAGCCTCGTTTTGCATGTGTAATATATCAAAATGTTCACCATGGGGTGCTCTTCATTTTGTTCCATTGTGCCATGCTTGTTGGACTTCATCTTGATGCCCAAATCGTCTTTGCAAGACTGCTACATTATGTTGTCTGCTGTAGTTTAACAGATCTTGCTCATTTGTCATTTTATATCTTTTTGTGTGATTTTATTTTGAGCGTGATGTATACATGTTTTATGTGCTACAAGATTCCATGTTTGCTGTGGTGCAATCCACTCTTCATGATATGCCATGTATTGATTGAAACAAGTATGCAAAGTAGCCTCCGTGATGTTGCTGATTTTTGGGACTTACTCATTGCTGCCAAGTCTGTAGCTGTTATATTGTGATGCCATGTACACCTGCTGCTACCATGAGTTCTATGCATAATCTGGAGATGTCCACTAAGGATTTTTAATTATACATGTTATTCTCTATCCATCCATGCACATGTTTGCATTTATGGAGTGCTCTAGCATGTCCTAATATTGCTCTACTTTTGCTATAAAATGTTCCTGGCAGATTGTTTACATGTTAATCAATATTGCCATGGTTGTTTCTAGTGATACATGCACCCTATGAACTTGCTATTGCCATGCTTAGCTTCATTATCATGTCTTCTTACTGGTGGTTTCCTTTTCATGCCATGTAATGCTATGTAGTAAGCTGTACAAGCTCACCAACTTGCCTACTTATCGTTGTTCCTGCCATGTGCTGTTATTTTCACCAAGTCTGAATCTTCCATATCATTTGCCATGTTTGCATGGATTCTACCATCTTTTCTGTTGATCTTCGGTTTTAGTTCAGTAGGGAAGTATTGTTCTTTGTCTTTAGTATTAGCATGCCAAGCTCTAGTTTGCCATGATAGCTTGCTAAAACTTGTTGTTTGATAGCTCTAAACATTGTAACCTGATGTTATTTCTGTCATGTCTAGTGAAATTCTGCTAAGTCTGTGAAACTGTTATTATTTGCAATACTGCCATGCCCTTTTGAGTATATTCTATTGATTTCTGTAGTTAGCTCGGTGTTCATGTTTTGTAGTGCTTTACCGGTAAATCACGTCCGTGCCTTTTGTTTTCATGTAGGGTGCTGTAGCATATTGTTTTGATGCTTGTAAGATGCATAGTTGCTGTTTTGGACAGATTGTTGTTATATCTTGTTTGGAGTGTATGTGTTGCACCGTTGCTCCGTTTTGAGTGTGCTTTATATGAAACTTGCTTAGAATTGCATGTAGTTTCACATTATCATGTTGCATCAATGTTTTGAGAGTGTTTGCTTGATGTTTGAATGCATTTTTCATCAATGCCATGTTTATCTTGTTTTGATCATATCTTCTAGGGCGTAGCTCCGAACTAAATGAACTTTATATGTAACTTGACTAGAATTTCATGTAGATCATCTTGGTGCATCTTAACTTGCTGTTTAAAAACTTGAACATGAGTTTTATTTAGATCTGGACCAATTTCTAAATCTGCATATGAGGACTTACCGGACTTGTTATATGTTGTTTCCGGCCTCATTTAAACTTGCTTTGATGTGTTGCTCTTGTATGCATCATCTCTTGCCATGAGTAGCTTCATGTACCCTTGTCATGCATCATGCTTGGTTGTGCATCATGTCATGTTTATGTGTTGTGTGTTTACCTTGTTGTTTGCTTCTTTCCGGTTGTCATTCTTCTCGATAGTTCCTGTTTCATTGCGATCGTGAGGATTCGTTCGTCTACGCTTGGTTCGTCTTCGTGGCTTCATCTTCTTCATGGACTCGTTCTTCTTCCGAGCGGGATTTCAGGCAAGATGACCGTTACCCTGGATCTCACTACTATCATTGCTATGCTTGTTGCTTCGTTCTATCGCTATGTTGCGCTACCTATCACTTGCTTATCAAGCCTCCCAAAATGCCATGAACCTCTAACCTTTGTCACCCTTCCAAGAAAACCATTGTTTGGCTATGTTACCGCTTTTGCTCAGCCCCTCTTATAGCGTTGCAAGTTGCAGGTGAAGATGAAGAAGTTTGTTCCATGTTGGAACATGGATATCATGAACTTTGTTGGGATATCACAATATCTATTATTTAATTAATGCATCTATATACTTGGTAAAGGGTGGAATGCTCGGCCTTATGCCTGGTGTTTTGTTCCACTCTTGCCGCCCTAATTTTCGTCATACCGGTGTTATGTTCCTTGATTTTGCATTCCTAACACGGTTGGGTGTTATGGGAACCCCTTCATAGTTCGCTTTGAATAAAACTCCTCCAGGAAGGCCCAACCTTGGTTTTACCATTTGCCTATCACCTACTTCTTTTCCCTAGGGAGTCGCGCCCCCGAGGGTCATCTTTATTATAGCCCCCCCGGGCCAGTGCTTCTCCAACTGCTGGTCCAAACCGAGCCATGTCCGGCGCCCCCTGGGCAACCAGGGTCTATGCCAACCCGACGTCTTGCTCATCCGGTGTGCCCTGAGAACGAGATATGTGCAGCTCCTATCGGGATTTGTCGGCACATCGGGCGGCTTTTCTGGTCTTGTTTTACCATTGTCGAAATGTCTTGTAAACCGGGATTCCGAGACTGATCGGGTCTTCCCGGGAGAAGGAATTTCCTTCGTTGACCGTGAGAGCTTATAATGGGCTAAGTTGGGACACCCCTGCAGGGTATAAACTTTCGAGAGCCGTGCCCGCGGTTATGTGGTAGATGGAAATTTGTTAATGTCCGGTTGTAGAGAACTTGACACTTCACTTAAATAAAACGGATCAACCGCATGTGTAACCGTGATGATCTCTTTTCGGCGGAGTCCGGGAAGTGAACACGGTTTTTGGGTTATGTTTGACGTAAGTAGGTGTTCAGGATCACTTCTTGATCATTGCTAGTTTCACGACCGTTCCATTGCTTCTCTTCTCGCTCTTATTTGCGTATGTTAGCCACCATACATGCCTAGTCGCTGCTACAACCTCACCACTTTACCCCTTCCTAACCCATTAAGCTTTTCTAGGCTTGGTACCCATGGTAATGTGATTGCTGAGTCCTCGTGGCTCACAGATCACTACATAAACAATTGCAGGTACAGGTTATGTGATGATCATGACGCGAGAGCCATGTTTATTCGTGTTGGAGTTCTTCTTCTTCTTCGTCGATCTTGGGTTAGGTTCCGGGTCGGCAGCCTGGGCTAGCAGGGTGGATGTCGTTTGAGCTTCTATTTGTGTTTCATCCGTAGTCGGATGTTGATCTTATGTATGATGTATTGATGTATTCTTGCGGCATTTGTATGCCTTGTATGTATCCCCATCTATTATGTAATGTTGATGTAATGATATCCACCTTGCAAAAGCGTATCGATATGCGGTTCAATCCTTGGTGGGACCTTCGAGTCTCTTTAGGATAGTATCGCATATTGGGCATGACAAGTTGGTATCCGAGCTCGACCGACCATAGGAGCCCCCTTGATTGTTCGTAGTTGGCCGTTGTCGAGTCTAGAAGAAAAATAATTCGAAGTCTAGTTATATCGGAGAGTAGGAATTCTTTTTACTCCTCAGTCCCTTCGTCGCTCTGGTGAGGAATCTTGACATAGGCCTTTTGAATTACTCCTCTTCCCCTTCAAATTTTCTTTAGGATCACGCGGATAGTTTTTCGTTCGTGGGTTTCTCAGCACTTTTCATCCAGTGCATTTCTCGTCAAGTTGACTCGAGCCTCTTCATCTTTGCCAAGTTCAATCCTCAGTTCTCTCTCAACGAAGTTGTTTCTCTGCCCTCAGTTGTCTTCTTTTCCCACCCACCCACCCCTTTTCTTCTCGGAGCCGCAGCCCGTAATCGAGTATCCATACTACTCGTGCGAAGTTTTTGCATTCGTTTCTCAATTATTTCAACTCTTCAAGTTATTTGTCGGTTCTCCCTTCCAAGTTGCCTTTATTTTTCCCGCCCTCCCACCCTCTTCTTCCCGGAGTCTGAGTCTCTTTTGAGCATCAATTTTCATTCGTACGGAGCTTCTTCAGTCTTTCCTCAATCATTTCAACCGATGAATTCCTGCCAAGTTCATCATTGATTCGTCTTGTTTTCTTTCCGGTGGATTCAATTCAAGTTTTTCGGGTTGATCATATTATTTTCCTTGGATCAAGTGTTTTCCTTGCTCGTTCGCCTCTCGGCAGTTTATCCTTCCGGAGTGCTCAAGACATCTCAGGAGATTCGGCTGTGTTCGAATTAATTCAAGGTTGTCACCTCATTCAAGTCCTTCAGTTGTTCCGGTGCATCATCTATCTCTTGAACAGTCCTTTTCAACGGTGGTTTCTCTTTGGTGGGCCCTAACCCACAGGTCTTTTCCCAGGATCTTACCTGACTCTTCTAATTATTCCGGAGCCATTCCCAATTCTTTCAATTCTTCCGGAGGCTTTGCGTTGTTCATCTTCTCTCTTGCGTTTCTTGCTTCACCTCATCCTTTTCTCTTCCGTCTTGTTCCTAAGATCTCGGGACGAGACCTCTTGTTAGTGGAGGAGTGTTGTAACGCCCCGGATTCGATACGCCAGGTGTCTTGCAGTTATTTGTCATTGTTGCCATGTCATTTGCTTGCGTGTTGCATTTTGCCATGTCATCATCTGCATTTCATCTACATGTTTTTTCGAAACTTGCATCCGTTCAGGCTCCGCCGGTTCTCTCCGTTGTCCGTTTTGAGCCCAACCACACTCGCACGCGCCCGTCGCCCCTCTCTGACCTTGTTTCGTGAGCGGGAGAAAACGTTCTCGGAATGGGCCGATAATTTCCGAGTGGCCTTTGTATATCACCGGCAGACCGCCCGTCAAATTTCGTTCCGTTTGGAGGTCATTTGATGCCCAACGGTTAACCGCGTAGCCGAAACCCCTCTCTCTTTGCAGCCCAGCACCCCTCCACCACAGCTCACTAACCCAGCTAAGCCCCCTCCATGTTCTCCGCCGTTCGATCACGATCGTGTGGGCAAAAACCGCACCTCATTTGGACTCTCCTAGCTCCCTCTACCTATAAAGAAGTCCCCTCCCCCGAAAATTCGCAGTTCAAACCCTCTTGTTCATCCTCGCGCCGCCGGACACATCCGCGCCGCCACCGGGCATGTCCGCCGCCCACAGCCACGTCGCCCGGACCAATCCAGGGACGCCATGTCGCCCTCGCCACCTCCCGCAGCCAACTGCGCGCCGCCACGCGTTGCCCCAACCCCTCCTCCACCGCCGCAGGCCCGCTCGGCCCATCTGGAGCCCGCTCCGGGCCATGCCGGGCCCGGATCCGCGCCGCGCCTCCCGCTCCGATCCCGCACTATGGCCTCGTCCCCGACCTCCGCCTCCGCCCGAGCTCCCGCCGGAGTTCGTCGCCCTCCTCCCGCCGGCGACCAACTCCGGCGAGGCCAGGTCTGCCCATCGCGGGACCTCCTCCCCGTGCCCCTGCTTCTCACTTCTCCTCCTCCCAGGCTCTCCCCCACGATCTCTCTCTCTCCTGTACCAGGACGCCATGGATGGCCGCCCCAAGCTCCGCCGGCAACAGCGCAGCCCCGAGCTCCGTCCGCCGCCGCCCTTGCCCGGATCCAGTAGCTCATGCCCCGATCTACCCATTCCCGGCCTCCCAGACGCTCGCCGGAGTCCCACGCCTCCACGCCATCACCGTTGACTTCCGCCGGCGTCATTGTGTAGCAGAGATCGAGCTACCCCCGACCTGGATCCCGTTTAGCGCTGGTAGTTTTTCTCCAAGTCCCCAGGATTTCTTCTTCATGTGTGCATGTTTGTCATGGCATAACTCTCTGACTGTAGCTCCGTTTTGCATGTGTAATATATCAAATGTTCATCATGAGGTGATCTTCATTTTGTTCCATTGTGCCATGCTTGTTGTAATTCATCTTGATGCCCAAATCGTCTTTAAAAGACTGCTACGTGATGTTGTCTGATGTAGTTTAATAGATTTTGCTCATTTGTCATTTTTATATCTTTTTGTGTGATTTTATTTTGAGCGTGCTGTATAGATGTTTTATGTGCTACAAGATTCCGTGTTTGCTGTGGTGCAATCCACTATTCATGAAATGCCATGTGTTGATTGAAACAAGTATGCAAAGTAGCCTCCGTGATGTTGCTGATTTATGGGACTTAGTCATTCCTGCTAAGTCTGTAGTTGTTATATTATGATGCCCTGTAAACCTGCTGCTACCATGAATTCTATGCATAATCTGGAGATGTGCAGTAAGGATGTTTTGTTACCCATGTTATTCTATATCCATCTATGGGCATGTTTGCATTTATGGAGTGCCCTAGCATGTCCTAATCTTGCTCAACTTTTGCTATAAAATGTTCCTGGCAGATTGTTTACATGTTAATCAATATTGCCATGGTTGTCGCTAGTGATACATGCACCCTATGAACTTGCTATTGCCATGCTTAGCTTCATTATCATGTCTTCTTACTGTTGGTTTCCTTTTTATGCCATGTAATGCTATGTAGTAAGCTTTACAAGCTCACCAACTTGCCTACATATCGTTGTTCCTGCCATGTGCTGTTATTTTCACCAAGTCTGAATCTTCCATATCATTTGCCATGTTTGCATGGATTCTACCATCTTTTCTGTTGATCTTCGGTTTTAGTTCAGTAGGGAAGTATTGTTCTTTGTCTTTAGTATTAGCATGCCAAGCTCTAGTTTGCCAAGATAGCTTGCTGTAACTTGTCGTTTGATAGCTCTAAACATTGCAACCTGATGTTATTTCTGTCATGTCTAGTGAAATTCTGCTAAGTCTGTGAAACTGTTATTATTTGCAATACTGCCATGCCCTTTTGAGTATATTCTATTGATTTCTGTAGTTAGCTCGGTGTTCATATTTTGTAGTGCTTGACCAGTAAATCATGTCCATGCCTTTTGTTTTCATGTAGGGTGCTGTAGCATATTTTTTTTATGCTTGCAAGATGCATAGTTGCTGTTTTGGACAGATTGTTGTTATATCTTGTTTGGAGTGTATGTGTTGCACCGTTGCTCCGTTTTGAGTGTGCTTTATATGAAACTTGCTTAGAATTGCATGTAGTTTCACATTATCATGTTGCATCAATGTTTTGAGAGTGTTTGCTTGATGTTTGAATGCATTTTTCATCAATGCCATGTTTATCTTGTTTTGATCATATCTTCTAGGGCGTAGCTCCGAACTAAATGAACTTTATATGTAACTTGACTAGAATTTCCTGTAGATCATCTTGGTGCATCTTAACTTGCTGTTTAACAACTTGAACATGAGTTTTATTTAGATCTGGACCAATTTCTAAATCTGCATATGAGGACTTACCGGACTTGTTATATGTTGTTTCCGGCCTCATTTAAACTTGCTTTGATGTGTTGCTCTTGTATGCATCATCTCTTGCCATGAGTAGCTTCATCCTGCCTTGTCATGCATCATGCTTGGTTGTGCATCATGTCATGTTTATGTGTTGTGTGTTTACCTTGTTGTTTGCTTCTTTCCGGTTGTGCTTCTTCTCGATAGTTCCTTTTTCGTTGCGATCGTGAGGATTCGTTCGTCTACGCTTGGTTCGGTTTCATGGCTTCATCTTCTTCATGTACTCGTTCTTCTTCCTAGCGGGATTTCAGGCAAGATGACCGTTACCCTGGATCTCACTACTATCATTGCTATGGTTGTTGCTTCGTTCTATCGCTATGCTGCGCTACCTATCACTTGCTTATCAAGCCACCCAAAATGCCATGAACCACTAACCTTTGTCACCCTTCCAAGAGAACCATTGTTTGGCTATGTTACCGCTTTTTCTCAGCCCCTCTTATAGCGTTGCTAGTTGCAGGTGAAGATGAAGAAGTTTGTTCCATGTTGGAACATGGATATCATGAACTTTGTTGGGATATCACAATATCTATTATTTAATTAATGCATCTATATACTTGGTAAAGGGTGGAAGGCCCGGCCTTATGCCTGGTGTTTTGTTCCACTCTTGCCGCCCTAGTTTCTGTCATACCGGTGTTATGTTCCTTGATTTTGCGTTCCTAACACGGTTGGGTGTTATGGGAACCCCTTGACAGTTCGCTTTGAATAAAACTCCTCCAGCAAGGCCCAAGCTAGGTTTTACCATTTGCCTATCACCTACTTCTTTTCCCTAGGGAGTCGCGCCCCGAGGGTCATCTTTATTTTAGCCCCCCCCGGGCCAGTGCTTCTCCAAGTGCTGGTCCAAACCGAGCGATGTCCGGCGCCCCCTGGCAACCAGGGTCTATGCCAACCCGGCGTCTTGCTCATCCGGTGTGCCCTGAGAACGAAATATGTGCAGCTCCTATCGGGATTTGTCGGCACATCGGGCGGCTTTGCTGGTCTTGTTTTACCATTGTCGAAATGTCTTGTAAACCGGGATTCCGAGACTGATCGGGTCTTCCCGGGAGAAGGAATTTCCTTCGTTGACCGTGAGAGCTTATAATGGGCTAAGTTGGGACACCCCTGCAGGGTATAAACTTTCGAGAGCCGTGCCCGCAGTTATGTGGCAGATGGGAATTTGCTAATGTCCGGTTGTAGAGAACTTGACACTTGACTTAAATAAAACGCATCAACCGCGTGTGTAACCGTGATGATCTCTTTTCGGCGAAGTCCGGGAAGTGAACACGGTTTTTGGCTTATGTTTGACGTAAGTAGGTGTTCAGGATCACTTCTTGATCATTGCTAGTTTCACGACCATTCCATTGCTTCTCTTCTCGCTCTTATTTGCGTATGTTAGCCACCATACATGCCTAGTCGCTGCTACAACCTCACCACATTACCCCTTCCTAACCCATTAAGCTTTTCTAGTCTTGGTACCCATGGTAATGTGATTGCTGAGTCCTCGTGGCTCACAGATCACTAGAACAACAGTTGCAGGTACAGGTTATGCGATGATCATGACGCGAGAGCCATGTTTATTCGTGTTGGAGTTCTTCTTCTTCTTCGTCGATCTTGGGTTAGGTTCCGGGTTGGCAGCCTGGGCTAGCAGGGTGGATGTCGTTTGAGCTTCTGTTTGTGTTTCATCCGTAGTCGGATGTTGATCTTATGTATGATGTATTGATGTATTCTTGCGGCATTTGTATGCCTTGTATGTATCCCCATCTATTATGTAATGTTGATGTAATGATATCCACCTTGCAAAAGCGTATCAATATGCGGTTCTATCCTTGGTGGGACCTTCGAGTCTCTTTAGGATAGTATCGCTTATTGGGCGTGACAAGTTGGTATCAGAGCTCGACCGACCATAGGAGCCCCCTTGATTGTTCGTAGTTGGCCGTTGTTGAGTCGATAAGAAACAAAAATTCGGAGTCTAGTTATATCGGAGAGTAGGAATTCTTTTTACTCCTCAGTCCCTTCGTCGCTCTGGTGAGGAATCTTGACATAGGCCTTTTGAATTACTCCTCCTCCCCTTCAAATTTTCTTTAGGATCACGCGGTTAGTTTTTCGTTTGTGCGTTTCTCAGCTCTTTTCATCCGGTGCATTTCTCGTCAAGTTAACTCGAGCCTCTTCATCTTTGCCAAGTTCAATCATCAGTTCTCTCTCAACGAAGTTGTTTCTCTGCCCTCAGTTGTCTTCTTTTCCCACCCACCCACCCCTTTTCTTCTCGGAGCCGCAGCCCGTAATCGAGTATCCATTCTACTCGTGCGAAGTTTTTGCATTCGTTTCTCAATTATTTCAACTCTTCAAGTTATTTGTCGGTTCTCCCTTCCAAGTTGCCTTTATTTTTCCCGCCCTCCCACCCTCTTCTTCCCGGAGTCTGAGTCTCTTTTGAGCATCAATTTTCATTCGTACGGAGCTTCTTCAGTCTTTCCTCAATCAATTCAACCGATGAATTCCTGCCAAGTTCATCATTGATTCGTCTTGTTTTCTTTCCGGTGGATTCAATTCAAGTTTTTCGGGTTGATCATATTATTTTCCTTGGATCAAGTGTTTTCCTTGCTCGTTCGCCTCTCGGCAGTTTATCCTTCCGGAGTGCTCAAGACATCTCAGGAGATTCGGCAGTGTTCGAATTAATTTGAGGTTGTCACCTCATTCAAGTCCTTCAGTTGTTCCGGTGCATCATCTATCTCTTGAACAGTCCTTTTCAACGATGGTTTCTCTTTGGTGGGCCCTAACCCATAGGTCTTTTCCCAGGATCTTACCTGACTCTTCTAATTATTCCGGAGCCATTCCCAATTCGTTCAATTCTTCCGGAGGCTTTGCGTTGTTCATCTTCTCTCTTGCGTTTCTTGTTTCACCTCATCCTTTTCTCTTCCGTCTTGTTCCTAAGATCTCGGGACGAGATCTTTTGTTAGTGGAGGAGTGTTGTAACACCCCGGATTCGATACGCCATGTGTCTTGCAGTTATTTGTCGTTGTTGCCATGTCATTTGCTTGCGTGTTGCATTTTGCCATGTCATCATCTGCATTTCATCTACATGTTTTTTCGAAACTTGCATCCGTTCAGGTTCCGCCGGTTCTCTCCGTTGTCCGTTCTGCGCCCAACCACACTCGCACGCGCCCGTCGCCCCTCTCTCTTCGCAGCCCAGCACCCCTCCACCACAGCCCACTAACCCAGCTAAGCCCCCTCCATGCTCTCTGCCGTTCGATCACGATCGTGTGGGCGGAAACCGCACCTCATTTGGACTCTCCTAGCTCCCTCTACCTATAAATAAGTCCCCTCCCCCGAAAATTCGCAGTCCAAACCCTAGTCTTCTTCATCCTCGCGCCGCCGGACACGTCCGCGCCGCCACCGGACATGTCCGCCACCCGCAGCCACGTTCCCCGGACCAATCCGGGGACGCCACGTCGCCCTCGCCGCCTCCCGCAGCCAACTGCGTGCCGCCACGCGTCGCCCCAGCCCCTCCTCCACCGCCGCAGGCCCGCTCGGCCCATCTGGAGCCCGCGCCGGGCCATGCCGGGCCCGGATCCGCGCCGCGCCTCCCGCTCCGATCCCGCACCATGGCCTCATCCCCGACCTCCGCCTCCGCCCGAGCTCCCGCCGGAGTTCGTCGGCCTCCTCCCGCCGGCGACCAACTCCGGCGAGGCCAGGTCTGCCCATCGCGGGACCTCCTCCCCGCGCCCCTGCTTCTCACTTCTCCTCCTCCCAGGCTCTCCCTCACGATCTCTCTCTCCTGTACCAGGACGCCATGGATGGCCGCCCCAAGCTCCGCCGGCAACAGAGCAGCCCCGAGCTCCGTCCGCCGCCGCCCTTGCCCGGATCCAGTAGCCCATGCCCCGATCTACCCATTCCCGGCCTCCCAGACGCTCGCCGGAGTCCCACGCCTCCACGCCATCGCTGTTAACTTCCGCTGGCACCATTGTGTAGCAGAGATCGAGCTACCCCCGACCTGGATCCCGTTTCGCGCTGGTAGTTTTTCTCCAAGTCTCCAGGATTTCTGCTTCATGTGTGCATGTTTGTCATGCCATAACTCTTTGACTTTAGCTCCGTTTTGCATGTGTAATATATCAAAATGTTCATCATGAGGTGATCTTCATTTTGTTCTATTGTGCCATGCTTGTTGGACTTCATCTTGGTGCCCAAATCATCTTTGCAAGACTGCTACGTGATGTTGTCTTCTGTAGTTTAACAGATCTTGCTCATTTGTTATTTTCATATCTTTTTGTGTGATTTTCTTTTGAGCGTGATGTATACATGTTTTACGTGCTACAAGATTACGTATTTTCTGTGGTGCAATCCACTCTTCATGATATGCCATGTGGTTATTGAAACAAGTATGCAAAGTAGCCTCCGTGATGTTGCTGATTTCTGGGACTTCTCATTCCTGCCAAGTCTGTAGCTGTTATATTGTGATGCCCTGTAAACCAGCTGCTACCATGAGTTCTATGCATAATCTAGAGATGTTCACTAAGGATGTTTTGTTATACATGTTATGCTCTATCCATCCATGGGCATGTTTGAATTTATGGAGTGCTCTACCATGTCCAAATCTTGCTCTACTTTTGCTATAAAGTGTTCCTGGCAGATTGTTTACATGTTAATCAATATTGCCATGGTTGTTGCTAGTGATCCATGCACCCTATGAACTTGCTATTGCCATGCTTAGCTTCATGATCACGTCTTTTACTGTTGGTTTCCTTGTCATGCCATGTAATGCTCTGTAGTGAGCTGTACAAGCTTACCAACTTGCCTACTTATCGTTGTTCCTGCCATGTGCTGTTATTTTCACCAAGTCTGAATCTGCCATATCATTTGCCATGTTTGCATGGATCCTACCATCTTTTCTGTTGATGTTTGGATTTAGTTCAGTAAGGGAGTATTATTCTTTGTCTTTATTATTAGCATGCCATGCTCTAGTTTGCCATGATAGCTTGCTGTAACTTGTTGTTTGATAGCTCTAAACATTGCAACCTGATGTTATTTCTGTCATGTCTAGTGAAATTCTGCTAAGTCTGTGAAACTGTTATTATATGCAATATTGCCATGCCCTTTTGAGTATATTCTAGTGATTTCTGTAGTTAGCTCAGTGTTCATGTTTTGTAGCTGTCACATCCCTAGCTTCTGGTTTTGCACTAGACTAGCTCCATGAGTGCATCATATTCAAATTTTATTTAAGATTGAAATGGGGGATGATAAAACCCTAGCACCAAAAGAACTCAAATAGGTTCAACCAAAATATTTTCAATGACTTCAAAATATCCTTATAAAATGTTCATGATTTATGGAAAAAGGTGAAAGCCTCTGCCATAGATGATGCATATTTTTCCAGGACATTTTGGCCAATGTAATTAAATCATAATTGTATTTGAGATGGAGCAAAAAATTCTATAAATATTTTTATTGCTCCAATGATCCTGGAATATTATGTGGAGCTCTAGGATAAACCTTTTTGCATCCACAATAATTCCCAGAAGCTGCAAAAATAATTTGGTTAGCAAACCAAATTAAAACAAATCTGCAAAAATTAGAAAAACAGTAAAGAGAGAGAGAGAGAGGAAAGGACTTACCTAGCGCCAACGAACCGGCCCAGCACTGTAGCTGGCTGGCCCAGCCCACTTACCTCCTCGCTCGTCGTCTTCCTCCTGCCAGTAGGTAGGAGCGAACACACGCGCGCACCCGCGGAGCCCTCCACCTCCTGCTTCGCGCTGGAGGCCGCCCCTTCGTCCTAATCCGCGTCTCGAGATGCCCGAGGCCCCCCTCTCACTTTCCCCTCACTCTTTGCTCTCCCCCTCTCCTCTAGCTCTCTATTACGCAGCCACCCGAGAGAAACCGTCGCCGTCGTTCAAGCTTCTGGCGGCCATCGTCGTCACCTCGTCGAGCCAGATGTACAGGACGTCGCCCTCGTCTTCTTCGACCTCTCCGCAAACCAACACGAGTAGAAGAGCTCCGAGCCAATGGGATCGGCGTCATCTTCAACCTCCTGCCGTGGAACACCGTCGATGGATTCGTCATTGTCACGCCATCCCCGAGGCTCCCGAGCTGTTCTTCCGGGTCCCTGTGAGCTCCTGCCCGATTCCCCTCCGTCGTTCTGTTCGTTTCCGTGTCGTTACACCCTCGCCCATGTGCCCGAGCACCGCCGTCCGCCATGGCCGCTGCCCTACTTGCTGTCGAGCTCGTTCCGCTCTGCTCTGTTGCCCTCCGTGCTCCTGGAGACCCCAGGGAGCCGTAGACCCGCTCATCCGGGCTCCCCTGGCTCTGTAGCCCCGTGCCGCTCAAACTCGTGGCTCCGGCCGCCGCTAACCTGGACGCCGCCATCAACTCCGGCCACCTCCGGTGAAGCCGCTTACACTGTTGAACGCGCGCGAGTCCCAGCGTCCCGTAGCCGCAAACCGCGTTAAAAACCGAGCTCTGTGGGTGTTTTCCGAGCTCCTCGGCCGCGCCTGTTGTCACCGGCGTCGAGCCGCCAGCGAGTTTGACCTTGCTAACCAGGGGTTTGACCTCCCCTGGCTCACTAACATGCGGGCCCAGCCCGCCTAATTAACCCAGGTTAGCTTAAGCTAAATGCTAATTAACCCAGTTAGTTAGGTTAGTCACTGACACGCGGGACCCACCGGTCAGTTTGACCTGGGTCGCCCGTTGACCTGCTGACGTCATGCTGACGCAGTAAACTCTTTTCTGGAATTAGTTTAATTCTAAAATAGCGAGGAAGTTCCAGAAAATGTTATAAACTTCCAAAATTCATATAAATTCAACCGTAACTCAGAATGAAATAATTTATATATGAAAAATGATCAGAAAAATGCAATCTATCCATCTGTACCATTTTCATGCATGTTAGAACAACTTATGACTACTGTTTAGGACAATTCAATTAAATGGCATTTAAGAAATCACATATGGAGTTTGAATTTGAATCTTTGATTCAAGCCAACTCCATTTAACTTGCTGCTAGTTGCATTAGCTCAAACCACAGCATATTGCCATGTCATGATCATGCATCATATTGTGCATTGCATTGATTGTGTTCTTCCTTGTTTGCCGGTGTTTGCCCCTCTCGATAGACGTGGTTCCGGCGATGCCATCGATGACACCGATGAAGAGCTATACTATCTTCGGAAGTGTCAGGCAAGCAAAACCCCCTTATTCATTCCGATACAATCCCACTCTCTCGCTCCTGCTCTCTTTTACTGCATTAGGATAACAACGTTTCAACTGTTACATGTTGCGGTAGTTGAACCCCTTTCCTCTGCATGACCTGTCATTGCCACAGTAAATAGATGAAACCCACTAGCATGAGTAGGAGTTGTTTGAGCCCTGATGTGCCTACTCATTCATGCTTGTTTGTCTTTCCTGCTATTGCTTAGAGTTGTGTCAGGTCTGATTCATCGGGAATGAATTATAATGTGGTGAACATGTCCTACTGTGTGAGAGCTAAGTGTGTGAACACGATTTGGTAAAGGTAGCGGTGGGAGGCCATGTAGGAGTACATGGTGGGTTGTCTCATTGAAACCGTCCTCAGGAACTGAGTTCTGTGTTTGTGATCCATGAATAGTTACTACCACACATTGGGTTCCGGTAACTCGACCCCTCTCGACTTATTAAATAAACTTGATCTCTGTCCAGGAGTTGCAACTAGTTTCTGGTGTTTGTAGGTAGTGTTAGTAGTCTACCAAGTGGCACCCGGTACAGGTGGGCTTGGGACAGACTAGGCACACGTGGCCTGGTGTACCGAGTGGCACCCGGATGGTGGGCTCGGGAACCCTGCACACATTGTTTGGGGCCGTGAGCGACACCCCGGCCGGATCTCCTTGCGGATGGAACCCGAATAGGAGATAAACCTGGATGAGAGACTTGTGTGGTTAGTCAGGTCGTGGCCGATTCCCTTGCCAGGCTTCCGCTTGAAGGTTGCCGAGGTACACGACGTGTACATGGTGGTAAGTGGCGAGAGCGTGTGTGACGAAGTACACCCCTGCAGGGTTAACATCATCTATTCGAATAGCCGTGTCTGCGGAAAAGGACTTCTGGGTTGCCTATAACAGTTCATAGACAAGTGAAAGTGGATACTCTAAAATGCGCAAGATAAGCGTGAGTGCTATGGATGGTGTTCTCGTAGGGAGACGGGAGCGGATCCATAGTGGTGTATTGATATGGTGAATATGTGGACTCGTGTGCGCCACCTCAAAAGAGTTACTTGTAGTCATAGTTCAGGATAGCCACCGAGTCAAAGCTGGCTTGCTGCAGTTAAACTCCACCACCCACTTTGTTGATACCGATGCATATGTAGATAATTCTGATGTAAGTCTTGCTGGGTACATTTGTACTCACGTTTGCTTATTTTATGTTTTGCAGAGAGACGTCAGTCTCGCTAGTAGTTCCGTGTGGACTTCGACGTTTAGCTTGATACCTCAGCTACGATCTTGTGCCCTCGGCAGGATCTAGTAGTTAGTCAGGCTTCTAAACCTTTTTCATTTGTAGATGTCTGTACTCAGACATGTTAAGCTTCCGCATGTGCTTTGACTTGTATGCTCTGAATGATGGGTCATGAGACCCATGTTTGTAATATCTCGCTCTTCGGAGCCTAATGAATAAATGCTCTGAGTCGTAGAGTCTTGTTGTGATGCCATGTTGTATTTGCACATATCGAGCATATTGTGTGTATGATTGAAATGCTTGGTATGTGTGGGATCTGACAACCTAGTTGTTTATCCTTGGTAGCCTCTCTTATGGGGAAATGTAGTCTTGTGCTTCCATGAGCCATAGTAGTCCGCTACAGCCCGGTTAACCGGAGTCCTGCTAGCCCAGCACTACTGCTCCGGAACACTTGACTGGCCGGCATGTGATTCACTTCGTTCCTGTGTTTGTCCCTTCGGGGAAATGTCACGCGGTGACATCCGGAGTCATGCCTAGCTTGCTACAGCCCGGTTCACCGGAGTCCTGTTAGCCCACTGCTACAGCCCGTATTCGCACGCTGCTGACCGACATGCTCGATGTTGATTCATGTATGCCTGTCCCCGTAAGTTAGTGCCACTTTGGGTTCACGACTAGTCATGTCGGCCCGGGTTCTCTGTCATATGGATGCTAGTGACACTATCATATACTTGAGGCAAAAGACGCAAACAGTCTCGGGCCATGGTAAGGCGACACCCGTGGGAATACCATGCGTGAAGCCGCAAAGTGATATGAGGTGTTACCGGCTAGATCGATGTGACTTGGAATCGGGGTCCTGACAGCTTTGGTATCAGAGCCTGACTGCCTGTAGGATTACCAAGCCAAACTGGTCGAAGTTGAGTCTAGAAATGCTTTAGTTATTTAAGGGAATTGTTTGTGGAAGGGAACGTAAGGCTCTTTTTACTCCTTTACCATATGCCCTTCTGATCTGAGTCACCCTCTTCTCTTCTACGGGGATTAAGAACTAGGCTTCTCATCTTTCTATTAGGATCACGTGTTACTAATCTGTAGACTTGTAGGATTGTGGGATTTCAGCCCCAGTTCAGTTTCTACTACTTCCATGTGTTGACAGTTGATCTCGGAACCTTGATATTGTGATGTTAAGTGGTTATGCCACCATTTTGCAGGATGTCTCGAATCTTTTCTGAGAATTTACAGCCGTTATGTTGTCTGAGTCATCCCAGGTTTCTAAATAGTCCGATGCATTTGCAAATCCCTTATTCATGTTCTCGAGGTTCCTTTGGGCCAAATTAATCACACTAATCGTTGAGTTGAGGTACTCTGTTGCCTTGACATATATGTTGGAGTTATTATTATGACCCTAGGTGTCTTCGAGGACCACTTAGTAATCTAGCAGTGCTTGCATCCCCAGTGTGATGATTCCGGCCATTATTCTCGAAAGCATCCCGTGATGCTACTTAGTAGTAGGTATTCTACTCCTTGGTTTTTGAACCCGAGATTCACCCTACTTCATGCTGTTAGTATTTGCTAGTTCCCTTAAGATATTAGTAACCTTGCGATAGTCCTCGAGGTCCGTGGTATTTCCTTCTTCCAAATACCATGAACCATTATGGCAGAAGTTCTTTTAACCAAAAGATCACAACCAAGGCGCTCTTGAGGAGTACTCCATTCAAATTGTGAATCTGCCAGTCCTTCTTTTTCTGCATGGATTATCTAGAAGAAATATGTTGAACTTGTTCGACATACTAATCCATGCATCCACAACTCAGAAAGATATATGTCCCTTTGAGTTGCCCCTCTTTAGTTATTTCCTGGCCCTCGTCTATCAATTGATAGTCAAGAGTATGTGTGCAATCGTGCTCATTGATGCCTATTATTCTTGTGGTCCGTCAAGCCATTCTACTCTGGATGGCTAGGAGAAACAAACTCCGGTACCTCGTCCATATCTAGGATTGGGTGAAAGTAGTTGTATTCCACAGATCAAAATGCCAATCCAGTTTTTGTTCTGTTCTACCTTGGAGTGTCACCCTCTTTCATATCAAGAATGACGTGAGAATTGCACAATCTCTCATGAATTCTTGATGTAGTGATACTTCTCGCCATCATTATTCATCTCTCGGTCTCCGTATTGGTTGTAACCGGAATGCTGACAAGTGAACTATGATGTGTGAAATCAATACTCCTAGCAACCCCGTTGCTTGGTAGTTAATGGACAACAATCTCATTCTTAGCGTGTTGGTTATTCAATCATCATCCTGAGATTGATCGTGTTACCTAGTCCATTTTTCCTGGTGCACTCTTCAGTCAACGAGTTAGGATTGTATCAATTCCTTGCTCTTTTTGATCACATCGTCTTGCCCTGAAAAGCAAGATTGTTCTCGAGCTTAATAACATATTGGTGGTTCGTGATTTTCCGAATATCTTCTCGGAAGTATCACCAGGTTGTCCCCTGACTGTTATGTTGAGCTCGTGATTAAGTTGTTTTTTTATAAACCACCCCTTCTCCAAGAATCCGTGTTGGATACCCCTGAGCTAGTTGGTTAAGCCAAACAACAACTTGGAGAGTTGGAAGATAAAAGCTTGTCCGACTTAGTTCATATTAAGGGATATCTTGTATGTGTGTTGAAGAAAGATGCTATTTTCATCGATTGATCCTCGTGATCAGTTATTGGACCTATCACCTTATCCAATCTTTGATTTGAGTATGGGCTATCCTCGAATCAAATCATAACCAGCGATATTCGTTATGTTGTCTTACTCGTGGTTGTTTCCTCGAGCATACACCATTATATTCTTTGGGTTTGACCAATGCTATCGCTTTGTTCACATAGTTGTGGAATTCCATCTTCATGGAAATTTGGATGACCTGTTGTTGAGCCCATCGGCAATATTTTCATCTTGTCCATGATTCATGTTGAACATTAAGCTAGTGCTGGAAACTTTGAAAGCATTTCTTCATGCTAGCTCATGAAGCATATGTTCGGTGTAAAAAGTGACTTCCTCTAATTCACGTGTATCTGAAGTAAGTTGCCACCGTGAATTTGAGAAAGTTTGTTTTGCTTCCTCTGGAATCATCCCAAGTTAGTCATGCATGTGCGAAGTATTCTATGGTTTGATAGACTGATCATCTTCATTCTGTAATGTATCCCTAGCACACGAAGCCACTGATTGATTTGTTCAAGGAGAAGAAGTTCCTTCTTAAGAATCATGACTTATGTCAGGACTTTGTTATCCTCGATGATGGTTCCCAACCTGAACTCGATAGTGTTTTAGTATAAGACTACTACGTGGTCATGCTTGTCTGGGACAACGTGTTCACATGTTTGTAGCAGAACCAACTCATGTTTTGGAGCTTACTATCGTAGTTCATCTCCCGAGAATCTCGCAACGTCATCTCGTCGATTTGTGTTGCAAACTTTCATTTTTCTCTCTAGACTGGATGAGTCTGGAACATTCTGACACCAACCAGATCTGAATCTCAGGCAGACATGATGGTTGGAACATTTCCCAAGAGTTCCTTATGGATTTTTGTGCTTCCGAAGTCCGACCTTACTTGATGTTCTAGATATCAAACCATATCTATGAATGGATTACGCTAGCACATCAAGGAGAACATTAGAAGCGGAGTTCTAAATGTCTCTCGGTCGATCATCCAGGTTTGCTTCTTGGCATTGCTAAGAAAAAATCTGAGAAAGTGTTATCTTCCTCTGCATCTGCATTCTCCACCAATATCCATCATGGTAGTATGTTGTGTTACCGGGATCCCTGTCACGAATTTTGGTAAAACCTTGATGAATATGGAATTGCTCAAGTTCTTGAGTGCACGCGCAAGCAAAGTCATCCCTTGCGTTGTCTTCAACAAGGTAGTTAACATCATCCATTCTAGTCCGAGTATGCCATTCCTTCGAACTCCGCCAAACGTTTGCGGTGATTTGCCTTAAGCTGGTATAAAGAGTTTCAATTATCTTTGTATCAAAAGTAATTCTTTTTGCCACTTAGGGGAATATTTCTACGAGCCACCTTCCCTAAGGTGCCCCGTTATGGAATCATGGCAATTATCTCCTCGCTGCTTTGAAGCCATGCACCATCCTACTCAAGCGTGGAGTTGTGGCCTACCGAATTGAACCTTCGTCATTTGCTACCTTTCCTCGTTCCAGATGCGTGTTTTGTGTCTCAGCTCGAGAGATGTTCTTACATCTCACTCCATGAGTTGATCGTGAGTTGCCAACCTTTGTGAAGATCGAATCCTGTAAAGTTTCCCTGTCTTCCGTCGTCATAGTTGGATAAAGCTCTCGAAAGAAAAGATGTCAAGATCAAGATGATGCAATGAATCAACATCTTTGAGAAGAGCAATTGGATCATGAAGATTGTGTTAGCTTTTGTGTCCCCTCTTCCTCTTACCCTACGCCTGAATCTCGGGACGAGATTCTTGTTTAGTGGGGGTGAGTTGTCACATCCCTAGCTTCTGGTTTTGCACTAGACTAGCTCCATGAGTGCATCATGTTTAAATTTTATTTAAGATTGAAATGGGGGATGATAAAACCCTAGCACCAAAAGAACTCAAATAGGTTCAACCAAAATATTTTCAATGAACTCAAAATATCCTTATAAAATGTTCATGATTTATGGAAAAAGGTGAAAGCCTCTGCCATAGATGATGCATATTTTTCCAAGACATTTTGGCCATTGAATTAAATCATAATTTTATTTGAGTTGGAGCAAAAAATTCTATAAATATTTTTATTGCTCCAATGATCCTGGAATATTTTGTGGAGCTCTAGGATAAACCTTTTTGCATCCACAATAATTCCCAGAAGCTGCAAAAATAATTTGGTTAGCAAACCAAATTAAAACAAATCTGCAAAAATTAGAAAAACAGTAAAGAGAGAGAGAGAGGAAAGGACTTACCTGGCACCAACGAACCGGCCCAGCACTGTAGCTGGCTGGCCCAGCCCACTTACCTCCTCGCTCGTCGTCTTCCTCCAGCCAGTAGGCAAGACCGAACACACGCGCACACCCGCGGAGCCCTCCACCTCCTGCTTCGCGCTGGAGGCCGCCCTTCGTCCTAATCCGCGTCTGGAGATGCCCAAGGCCCCCCTCTCACTTTCCCCTCACTCTCTGCTCTCCCTCCCTCCTCTAGCTCTCTATTACGCAGCCACCCGAGAGCAACCATCGCCGTCGTTCAAGCTTCTGGCGGCCATCGTCGTCACCTCGTCGAGCCAGATGTACAGGACGTCGCCCTCGTCTTCTTCGACCTCTCCGCAAACCAACACGAGCAGAAGAGCTCCGAGCCAATGGGATCGGCGTCGTCTTCAACCTCCTGCCGTGGAACACCGTCGATGGATTCATCGTCGTCACGCCATCCCCGAGGCTCCCGAGCTGTTCTTCCGGGTCCCTGTGAGCTCCTGCCCGATTCCCCTCCCTCATTCTGTTCGTTTCCGTGCCGTTACACCCTCGCCCATGTGCCCGAGCACCGCCGTCCGCCATGGCCGCTGCCCTGCTTGCTGTCGAGCTCGTTCCGCTCTGCTCTGTTGCCCTCCGTGCTCCTGGAGACCCCAGGGAGACGTAGACCCCCTCATCCGGGCTCCCCTGGCTCTGTAGCCCCGTTCCGCTCAAACCCGTGGCTCCGGCCGCCGCTAACCTGGACGCCCCCGTCAACTCCGGCCTCCTCCGGTGAAGCCGCTTACACTGTTGAACGCGCGTGAGTCCCGGCGTCCCGTAGCCGCAAACCGCGTTCAAAACCGAGCTATGTGGGTGTTTTCCGAGCTCCTCGGCCGCGCCTGTTGTCGCCGGCATCGAGCCGCCGGCGAGTTTGACGTTGCTAACCAGGGGTTTGACCTCCCCTGGCTCACTAACATGCGGGCCCAGCCCGCCTAATTAACCCAGGTTAGCTTAAGCTAAATGTTAATTAACCCAGTTAGTTAGGTTAGTCACTTACACGCGGGACCCACCGGTCAGTTTGACCTGGGTCGCTCGTTGATCTACTGACGTCATGCTGACGCAGTAAACTCTTTTCTGGAATTAGTTTAATTCTAAAATAGCGAGGAAGTTCCAGAAAATGTTATAAACTTCGAAAATTCATATAAATTCAACCGTAACTCGGAATGAAATAATTTATATATGAAAAATGATCAGCAAAATCCAATCTATCCATCTGTACCATTTTCATGCATGTTAGAACAACTTATGACTACTGTTTAGGACAATTCAATTAAATGGCATTTAAGAAATCACATATGGAGTTCGAATTTGAATCCTTGATTCAAGCCAACTCCATTTAACTTGCTGCTAGTTGCATTAGCTCAAACCACAGCATATTGCCATGACATGATCATGCATCATATTGTGCATTGCATTGATTGTGTTCTTCCTTGTTTGCCGGTGTTTGCCCCCTCTCGATAGACGTGGTTCCGGCGATGCGATCGATGACACCGATGAAGAGCTATACTATCTTCGGAAGTGTCAGGCAAGCAAAACCCCCTTGTTCATTCCGATACAATTCCACTCTCTCGCTCCAGCTCTCTTTTACTGCATTAGGACAACAACATTTCAACTGTTACATGCTGCGGTAGTTGAACCCCTTTCCTCTGCATGACCTGTCATTGCCATAGTAAATAGATGAAACCCACTAGCATGAGTAGGAGTTGTTTGAGCCCTGATGTGCCTACTCATTCATGCTTGTTTGTCTTTCCTGCTATTGCTTAGAGTTGTGTCAGGTCTAATTCATCGGGAATGAATTATAATGTGGTGAACATGTCCTACTGTGTGAGAGCTAAGTGTGTGAACACGATTTGGTAAAGGTAGCGGTGGGAGGCCATGTAGGAGTACATGGTGGGTTGTCTCATTGAAACCGTCCTCAGGAACTGAGTTCTGTGTTTGTGATCCATGAACAGTTACTACCACACATTGGGTTCCGGTAACTCGACCCCTCTCGACTTATTAATCAACTTGATCTCTGTCCAGGAGTTGCAACTAGTTTCTGGTGTTTGTATGTAGTGTTAGTAGTCTACCAAGTGGCACCCGGTACAGGTGGGCTTGGGACGGACTAGGCACACGTGGCCTGGTGTACCGAGTGGCACCCGGATGGTGGGCTCGGGAACCCTGCACACATCGTTTGGGGCCGTGAGCGACACCCCGGCCGGATCTCCTTGCGGATGGAACCCGAATAGGCGATAAACCTGGACGGGAGACTTCTATGGTTAGTCAGGTCGTGGCCGACTCCCTCGCCAGGCTTCCGCTTGAAGGTTGCCGAGGTACACGACGTGTACATGGTGGTAAGTGGCGAGAGCGTGTGTGACGAAGTACACCCCTGCAGGGTTAACATCATCTATTCGAATAGCCGTGTCTGCGGAAAAGGACTTCTGGGTTGCCTATAACAGTTCATAGTTAAGTGAAAGTGGATACTCTAAAATGCGCAAGATAAGCGTGAGTGCTATAGATGGCGTTCTCGTAGGGAGACGGGAGCGGATCCATAGTGGTGTATTGATATGGTGAATATGTGGACTCGTGTGCGCCACCTCAAAAGAGTTACTTGCAGTCATAGTTCAGGATAGCCACCGAGTCAAAGCTGGCTTGCTGCAGTTAAACTCCACCACCCCCTTTGTTGATACCGATGCATATGTAGATAATTCTGATGTAAGTCTTGCTGGGTACATTTGTACTCACGTTTGCTTATTTTATGTTTTGCAGAGAGGCGTCAGTCTCGCTAGTAGTTCCGTGTGGACTTCGACGTTTAGCTTGATACCTCAGCTACGATCTTGTGCCCTCGGCAGGATCTGGTAGTTAGTCAGGCTTCTCAGCCTTTTTCATTTGTAGATGTCTGTACTCAGACATGTTAAGCTTCCGCATGTGCTTTGACTTGTATGCTCTGAATGTTGGGTCATGAGACCCATGTTTGTAATATCTCGCTCTTCGGAGCCTAATGAATAAATGCTCTGAGTCGTAGAGTCTTGTTGTGATGTCATGTTGTATGTGCACATATCGAGCATATTGTGTGTATGATTGAAATGCTTGGTATGTGTGGGATCCGACAACCTAGTTGTTTATCCTTGGTAGACTCTCTTATGTGGAAATGTAGTCTTGTGCTTCCATGAGCCATAGTAGTCAGCTATAGCCCGGTTCACCGGAGTCCTGCTAGCCCAGCACTACTGCTCCGGAACACTTGACTGGCTAGCATGTGATTCACTTCGTTCCTGTGTCTGTCCCTTCGGGAAAATGTCACGCGGTGACATCCGGAGTCCCGCCTAGCCTGCTCCAGCCCGGTTCACCGGAGTCCTGTTAGCCCAGTGCTACAGCCCGTATTCGCACGTTGCCGACCGACATGCTCGATGTTGATTCATGTATGCCTATCCCCGTAAGTTAGTGCCACTTTGGGTTCACAACTAGTCATGTCGGCCCGGGTTCTCTGTCATATGGATGCTAGCGACACTATCATATACGTGAGCCAAAAGACGCAAACGGTCCCGGGCCATGGTAAGGCGACACCCGTGGGAATACCGTGCATGAGGCCGCAAAGTGATATGAGGTGTTACCTGCTAGATCGATGTGACTTGGAATCGGGGTCCTGACAGTAGCGCCGCAGGCCCGCTCGGCCCATCTGGAGCCCGCGCCGGGCCATGCCGGGCCCGGATCCACGCCACGCCTCCCGCTCCGATCCCGCACCATGGCCTTGTCCCGGACCTCCGCCTCCGCCCGAGCTCCCGCCGGAGTTCGTCGGCCTCCTCCCGCCGGCGACCAACTCCGGCGAGGCCAGGTCTGCCCATCGCGGGACCTCCTCCCCGCGCTCCTGCTTCTCACTTCTCCTGCTCCCAGGCTATCCCTTACGATCTCTCTCTCTCCTGTAGCAGGACGCCATGGATGGCCGCCCCAAGCTCCGCCGGCAACAGCGCAGCCCCGAGCTCCGTCCGCCGTCGCCCTTGCCCGGATCCAGTAGCCCATGCCCGGATCTACCGATTCCCGGCCTCCCAGACGCTCGCCGGAGTCCCACGCCTCTACTCCATCGCCGTTGACTTCCGCCGGCGCCATTGTGTAGCAGAGATCGAGCTACCCCCGACCTGGATCCCGTTTCGCGCTGGTAGTTTTTCTTCAAGTCCCAGGATTTCTGCTTAATGTGTGCATGTTTGTTATGCCATAACTCTCTGACTGTAGCTCCGTTTGGCATGTGTAATATATCGAAATGTTCATCATGAGGTCCTCTTCACTTTGTTCCATTGTGCCATGCTTGTTGGACTTCATCTTGATACCCAAATCGTCTTTGCAAAACTACTATGTGATGTTGTCTGCTGTAGTTTAACAGATCTTGCTCATTTGTCATTTTTTTATCTTTTTGTGTGATTTTCTTTTGAGCGTGATGTATACATGTTTTATGTGCTACAAGATTCCGTGTTTGCTGTGGTGCAATCCACTATTCATGATATGCCATGTGTTGATTGAAACAAGTATGCAAATTAGCCTCCGTGATGTTGCTGATTTCTGGGACTTCGTCATTCCTGCTAAGTCTGTAGCTGTTATATTGTGATGCCCTGTAAACCTGCTGCTACCATGAGTTCTATGCATAATCTGGAGATGTTCACTACGGATGTTTTGTTATACATGTTATGCTCTATCCATCCATGCACATGTTTGAATTTATGGAGTGCTCTACCATGTCCTAATCTTGCTCTACTTTTGCTATAAAATGTTCCTGACAGATTGTTTACATGCTAATCAATATTGCCATGGTTGTTGGTAGTGATCTATGCACCCTATGAACTTGCTATTGCCATGCTGAGCTTCATGATCACGTCTTATTACTGTTGGTTTCCTTTTCATGCCATGTAATGCTCTGTAGTGAGCTGTACAAGCTCACTAACTTGCCTACTTATCGTTGTTCCTGCCATGTGCTGTTATTTTCACCAAGTCTGAATCTGCCATATCATTTGCCATGTTTGCATGGATCCTACCATCTTTTCTGTTTATCTTTGGATTTAGTTCAGTAGGGGAGTATTGTTCTTTGTCATTAGTTATAGCATGCCATGCTCTAGTTTGCCATGATAGCTTGCTGTAACTTGTTGTTTGATAGCTCTAAACATTGCAACCTGATGTTATTTCTGTCATGTCTAGTGAAATTCTGCTAAATCTGTGAAACTGTTATTATTTGCAATATTGCCATGCCCTTTTGAGTATGTTCTAGTGATTTCTATAGTTAGCTCAGTGTTCATGTTATTTAATTAATGCATCTATATACTTGGTAAAGGGTGGAAGGCTCGGCCTTATGCCTGGTGTTTTGTTCCACTCTTGCCACCCTAGTTTCCGTCATACCGGTGTTATGTTCCTTGATTTTGCGTTCCTAACACGGTTGGGTGTTATGGGAACCCCTTGACAGTTCGCTTTGAATAAAACTCCTCCAGCAAGGCCCAACCCTGGTTTTACCATTTGCCTATCACCTACTTCTTTTCCCTGGGGAGTCGCGCTCCCGAGGGTCATCTTTATTTTAGCCCCCCCGGGCCAGTGCTTCTCCAAGTGCTGGTCCAAACCGAGCGATGTCCGGCGCCCCCTGGGCAACCAGGGTCTATGCCAACCCAACGTCTTGCTCATCCTGTGTGCCCTGAGAATGAGATATGTGCAGCTCCTATCGAGATTTGTCGGCACATCGGGCGGCTTTGCTGGTCTTGTTTTACCATTGTCGAAATGTCTTGTAAACCGGGATTCCGAGACTGATCGGGTCTTCCCGGGAGAAGGAATATCCTTCGTTGACCATGAGAGCTTATAATGGGCTAAGTTGGGACACCCCTGCAGGGTATAAACTTTCCAGAGCCGTGCCCGCGGTTATGTGGCAGATGGGAATTTGTTAATGTCCGTTTGTAGAGAACTTGACACTTGACTTAAATGAAACGCAACAACCGCGTGTGTAACCGTGATGGTCTCTTTTCGGCGGAGTCCGGGAAGTGAACACGGTTTTTGGGTTATGTTTGATGTAAGTAGGAGTTTAGGATCACTTCTTGATCATTGCTAGTTTCACGACCGTTCCATTGCTTCTCTTCTCGCTCTTATTTGCGTATGATAGCCACCATACATGCTTAGTCGCTGCTGCAACCTCACCACTATACCCCTTCCTTACCCATTAAGCTTTGCTAGTCTTGATACCCATGGTAATGGGATTGCTGAGTCCTCGTGGCTCACAGATCACTACAACAACAGTTGCAGGTACAGGTTATGCGATGATCATGCCGCGAGAGCGATGTTTATTCGTGTTGGAGTTCTTCTTCTTCTTCATCGATCTCGGGTTAGGTTCCGTGTCGGCAGCCTGGGCTAGCAGGGTGGATGTCGTTTGAGCTTCTGTTTGTGTTTCATCCGTAGTCGGATGTTGATCTTATGTATGATGTATTGATGTATTCTTGCGGCATTTGTATGCCTTGTATGTATCCCCATCTATTATGTAATGTTGATGTAATGATATCCACCTTGCAAAAGCGTATCAATATGCGGTTCTATCCTTGGTGGGACCTTCGAGTCTCTTTAGGATAGTATCGCATATTGGGCGTGACATGCTATATCCGGATCACTAGTGATAGTGATAACTCTGTTGGGCCCTGGCATTTTGAGCTTCATGTACCCGTAATGGGGTATGGCTTTAAAGTGTGTGAATGCGTCTCGCCCCAACAGGGCGTGATATCCTCTATTGAAAGGTGCCACATGGAAGAGCAACTCTTCAGACATGTAGTTCTCCGGCGTGCCAAATACCACGTGAAGTTTAATTTTCCCCGAGCTTCATGCTTCTCGACTGGGGATAATGCCTCGAAAGGTGGTGTCACTTTGCTCAATGCAACTTTTGTCCATTTCCATTTTTTGGAGCGTATCTTCGTAGATGAGGTTTAGTCCGCTACCGCCGTCCATCAACACTTTAGTGAGCCGGAAGCTATCTACCATTGGATTTAAGACCAAGGCGGCTGGTGCTCGGGCTGATTGTGCCCTTGGCTCGTCATTGGCGGTGAAAGTTATTGCCATATCGTTCCAAGTATTTATTGCGGCTACCTGGTTAACTTCAGCAAGGTCGCGTAATGCCCTTTTGCGTCGATTATTTAAAGACAAGGTCTCGAAGACCATAAAGACATTGAGATCGGCGTCCTCCGAAGAGTGCCTCTCTGGGGTGGTCTTGGCGAGGATGGCCTCGCCGCTCTTAGCCAGCTGCCGGAGTACCCAACATGCCCGAAGGCTATGTGTTGGTTCGGTATTCGGCGTCGTGTGTATCTGACAGGGCTTGTCGAGCAGATCGTCAAGGACAGTTCTATGTCTCATGAAGGACTTGATATTTTTTCAATAACATGATGATTGGGGTGCCCGTAAGGGTGCATCCTTTTTGCCCGTCCGGTGGGCTGCTTAAAGGCAGGAGGTTCACACCGGGCTGTCTGGGCTTTCCAGGCGCTTTCCCTTGTGCAGTCCTTTTGTACTATGTGTGCCAAATCTGCAAAGTGCAGTATGCGGCGGCTGTTGAGGGAATTGAGGATTCCCTTGTTCGTATAGTTGCACCAAAATACGGAAACCGCATTTAACGAGGAATCTGGACCAGAAGTGATGGACTGTTTCCAGAGGTTGTTGTCATACATACATTAGGTCACATACGTCTCGAGGACCTGAATTGCTTGGGGAATGTTACTTGTGGTGGGTGGGCGGTTTGAAATCTGAACCTTGACCTACTATCAGATCCGGAGTTTGGAGAATCTCCGAGATCGCTAGTCTAGGATCCGAAGATTCCTGATGATTTTTGGGCTTAATGCCCGATTCTATGTTTGGAGGACATGAGGTCTCTTCCCGAAGATGGGTTTTGGGCTCGCAGGGCTCGGAAATCCGAACATAGCTTGTTCTTAACTTAGGGGAAGCTTGTTCCTCCACGACCGCAACCAGATGGGTGATCGGCGAGGACTTAATTTCCCTGTGATCGGGTTTAAGCCCAATCTGGTCGTAGTCTGTTGCAACCCCCAGGGTGGCGATGCGATCTAGCAGCTCGTTCAAGGACGAGACGTCTGCCGGATCCATCTTTTTGGGGTGTTCGAGGCCGATGCGAAGATGATGTTTGGCGATTTCGGGGGCTGCCTTTGGCTTAACGGCCAAGCGGGCGCCCATGGTAAAACCGCCGAGCTGGAGGACCTGTCCTGGAGCTAGGGCCCTTCCAGAGGTGATGTTGTCGTTAATGATAAGGCGAGCCATCGATCCTACCGTCGACGACATAGTGGAACTCTCAATGAAGGCACCAATGTCGGTGTCAAAACCGACCGATCTCGGGTAGGGGGTCCCTATCTGTGCGTCTAAGGATCGAAGGTAATAGGAGACAAAGGGGACACGATGTTTACCCAGGTTCGGGCCCTCTTGATGGAGGTAAAACCCAACTTCCTGCTTGATTGACTTTGATGAGTATAGGGGTTACGAGAGTTGATCTACCTCGAGATCGTAATGGCTAAACCCTAGATGTCTAGCCTATAAGAATTCTGATAGCCTCTACGGACTAAACCCTCTGGTTTATATAGACACCGGACGGGCTTAGGGTTGTAAGAAGCCGGTTTACAGAAGAAGGAAACTATACATCCAGACGCCATTCTTGCCATCCATGCAAAGGAGAGTCCTATCCGGACACCGGGAAGGCCTTCTTCCTTGTATCTTGACGGCCCATCAGTCTGGCCCATAACACACAGCCCAGACACCCAAGTACCCCTTAATCCAGGACTCCCTCCGCGTCCACAGACACCCACTGCTTCCGGAACCCCCTCGTGTACGGTCGAAGGGTGAAGTCGATGCGGGGGCCGCCAGTCCCCGCCACCACCTGGAGCGACACAGACCCCGAGCATTGCCTGTCATCGACCAGGTGGAGCAAGAAGAAATGGTGGAGCAAGGCCACGGACGGAGCAATGCCCATGAACGCCTCGCATAAGAAGGCGAAAGCAAAGAGGAGTAGGATGGATCCAGGATCCAGATGCAACACGCGGATCTGATAATGCGAGAGCACGGCGTTGAAGAAATTGGAGAATGGAGGCAGCAGGCCGGCGAAGAGAGCGAGGAGATGAAGGGCGATTTCTGTGGCCTCCATGTCAGCTAAGCTCTGGGACGCAGGCCAGACCATTGTCGCCTTCTACTCGTTGGAATTGGCGGCAAGTGCTTGCCGGACCTTGTCCACCCCCTCCTGGTTGATCACCGTGGACCGGTCCGGCAGTAGTTCCGGCACCGGCGAGGGCTCCGCGGCCACACGGGCTTTCCCCTTCTTCGTCCAGGGAGCCATGGCGGTGGAGTGGATTGGAGCTGGCATGGAATATGGTGAACAAGGCGCAAGTCCGCAAGAAGGAAGGGGAGCAATGATGGCAGGGCCGTGTAAGCCAGGCAGTTGTCAAGTCGGGCGGGTGCCGACGCAGCGTGGGGAAGCGGAGAAGCCCATGTCCCATCAAGCACCATGTGTCGGCTCGGCCCGCCGGCGATTCGGGCCTGTAGCGCTTCGCCCTTGCCCTTCCTTGCGCCGGGGGCTACTATCGGCGTTCTAGGAACCAGGGTACCCAGACTTGACTGCCTGCGGCCCACGGCGTGGCTCTATCGACGGCCTGGTACGGCCCATCTACGGCACCATCAAGACAAGACCCTCGCAAGGGTCCAAGCCTCGCGAGGAAGGCAACATCAAGACCTCCGGAGGGAGCGGCCTCTCCTGGCTGCCTCCCGAGGAGCGGAGATTTCTATGCAGGTTCCCAACCTCACGAGGTTGGGGTGATGCAAGCCATGACGACCAAGGCTAGGTCGGCGCCAGTGGGCGTAGAGGAGCCAGTTTCCTCTTTGGTGCTAAGGAGGCAAACGCAGGTGCAGGGTCCCGAGGAATTAGCCAAAGGTTTCCATTCCCGTGCAATGAGACCAAGACTGCCAGGACGGCAGGACGGATGTCATCACCAAGCCCACCTCAGCGTCATGACCAGAAGCTTTGCAGGCGAAGACAACCTTTCGTTAGGATAAGATGTACTAATTGTCCCCTTTCAAATTGGCCACTGTGGGATCCCTTCCCGTCTTCGTTTCGGAGGAAGAGAACTGAGGCCACTATAATCATAGGTTAGCCACCACCAAGAGACGGGGATCGGACCAAATCCATACCTCATCAACTCACACCCACACCAGAGCGGACCTTGCGAGGTTGTTCTTCCCCTGTACTAGTTCATCCTTGGCCCCTCATGAGGCTAATCCCCCACAAAGCAGGAGTATGGTCTTACATGGCAAGGTGGATTAAACCTGGGTAATCTCCAGTGTCCATCATCTTCCTTGTTCATCGAGCTAGGCCGTGGGGGTGACGAGCTGGTTGGCTGAAGAAGTTGAGTTCTTCGCACATGCCCCTGAGTTTGAACCTTTATTGGGTCTACTGAGCCCTGAATTCAAGAGTGCCTTAGAGAAGGCCGCGGACCGGAGGCACGGGGCCGCCGAAAGGCGAGAGCAGGAACTTCTGCCCTCCATCGTCACGCTGGAGTGGCAAGCTCGAGAGCATGGGGTCAGCGTGCTCGTCCCCACAAAAGGGTTGCCGAGCCATGAAGTAGAGCTCCGCACCCTAGGGGAGGGTTGGAGCTGGTCGCGTCGGAGCAAGACCTGGAGCGCGATCGGCTGGAGGCGATGGAGCACCAAGTGATGACCACCGAAGCCGCCCTAGCCTCTTGGGAGGAGGTCGGCGAGAGGGCCACGGAGGTCCGCTGGGCCCTCTCCAAGAAATATCGCGCGAAGCTGAAGCTTCAGGAGTCCCATTTCTAAAAATGGTGTGATGAGCTGAAGGGTGAGGCCGACGGGCTCACGAAGAAGTAAGCCGAAGCGGAGCGGCGCGAGAAGGCCGTGCTGGACGCCCAGGCTGCAGCCAAAGCGGAGCTGTCCTCCTTCTACGAGCAGGTGTCGGATGTCGCTTCACTCGTGGAGCGGGTGTCGGACGAGGCGAACCGAGCTCGTGGGCTACAGCACACGCGCTCCTAGATGTTCCAAGCCCTTGAGCAAAGGGCCCGTCGGGCTCTGTGCAGTATCTGCTACGAGAGCGTCTCCAACCCGCTCGTGCCCGACGACGCCCACGACCTCATCTTCTTCACTAGGATCATGGAGCGTCTTGAAGGAGGGCCTGAGAAGGCACGACAACTCAACGAAGAGAAGAGCCACAGTCTTCTCGCTCGAGCGTCCTCATGCGTGTTCAGTCACCTTCTTCGCTTCGACCCCGACTTCGACTTCGAGGCCGTGACATCCCCCATGCCCGAGGTGATTTAGGGTGCCCTGGGAGACTGGGTGGAGGACCATGTGGACGACCTGATCACGGAATTCACTCCGTAGGCGGCGAGGGCCAGCCTGAGGTCGAGGGGCATGGGACTGATGGCAGTGATGGCGCCAGCGCGTCCCCTTAGGTTGTGTTTTCCTGTTTGCCTATCATGGTTTTGAACATGACCCCGCGGGGATGTAAAAGTACTTTGGAAGAAACTCCCTTATGATGTATGAAGTAACGTTGTACATCCTTAGGCTGCCTTCCCTTTGCTTATTGCGCGTCCACAGGCCTTGAGCACGGTGGGTCATTAATGTTACACTGGGTCACGATGCTCGGCCAAGACCAGAGGACAGATGCTCGCCAGGGACCTCGAGGAACGTGTACCTACTGGCTCGCCTGAGAGTGTCGCACGTGGACCCGGGCACCATGGCCTTGGTGAGGTGTGCGTAGAGGCAGGCCCACGGCTGAATGGTCGTGCTTGGCCTGACTTAAATGCAGGCACCACCCCAGCCCACGCTCGCGGGACAATCGGGAGGCGGGCGCTAGGCAGCCATTGCTGCTCTTAAAAAACTTGAGGCATGGAAAATGCTGCAGAAAAACCCATCCTCTTGCGAATAAAGAAGCGAGAACTTCGAATTTCATTTCACGAAGTGGAAAATCTGGCTACAAAATAAGGCGAAAAAACAGTCGCATCCGGCACCTATACTAGTCTTCCCACCAACATGGACCATGGGGCCTCCACTTGGGTGTTCGTCCGCCAGCACGAAGCATGGGGCTTCCACTTGGACATGGGCATAGTCGCTATTCGACCGTGTCGTCTGCCAATGCAAAGCATGGGGCTTCCACTTGGGCATGGGTTGGAGCCCCCGTGAGGCCAGGGGGGCGCACAGGGAGACTCCGGGGCATGTACATCCCCACTCATTATTACGTGAGGGTGTCACGGGTAGAGCTTGGGGGGTGCAGGGTGTTCCATGCCTCCTGGATGGGGACCCCGCCCCTTGTCTCCAGGCAGGCCCGGCGGCGCGAATGACCCTGAACAGGCCCTCCCGCATGGGCGAAAGCCCATGAATGCCCTCTCTAGGGAGGACATGTGGGAGTCCTGGATTATGGGGTGCCCGGGTGTCCGGGCTATGTGACGTGGGCCGGACTGATGGGCCATGAACAAACAGGATAGAAGGCCTTCCCCCGTGTCCGGATGGGACGCTTCTTTGCGTTGGTGGCAAGCTTGGCATCCAGATGTGTAGTTTCCTTTCCCTATAAACTGATTCTGTACAACCCTAGGCCCCTCCGGTGTCTATATAAACTGGAGGGGTAAGTCCGTAGATGCTAAGACAAATCATACAGGCTAGAAAACTTGTGTTTAGCCATTACGATCTTGAGGTAGATCAACTCTTATAACCCCTATACTCATCAAAGTCAATCAAGTAGGAAGTAGGGTATTACCTCCATTAAGAGGGCCCGAACCTGGGTAAACATCATGTCCCTTGTCTCCTGTTACCTTCGATCCACAATGGTCCAGATTTAAACTCAGGATTGGCGGCCCATGTGGTGTCGTGAGGTTCCGTGATGTAGAACCAGTCCTGTTGCCATCCCTTCATGGTCTCCACAAAGGCCCCCTTTGGCCAGGTGACGTTGGGGAGCTTTCTCACCATGGCGCCGCCGCAGTCCGCATGTTGCCCGTCGACCACTTTCGGCTTCACGTTGAAGACCTTAAGCCATACGCCAAAGTGGGGGGGAATGCAGAGGAGCGCCTCGCACATGACGATGAACGCCAAAATGTCGAGGAAGGAATTTGGGGCTAGATCGTGGAAATCTAGCCCATACTAGAACATGAGGCCATGGACGAAAGGGTGGAGGGGAAACCCTAGTCCGCGGAGAAAGTGGGGGATAAACACCACCTTCTCATTGGGTTCCAGAGTAGGGATGATCTGCTTTTTGGCAGGGAGCCGATGCGCGATGTTCGCGGCCAAGTATCCCGCTTCCCGGAGTTCCTTGACGTTCCTCTCCGTGATGGAGGAAGCAATCCACTTGCCCTACGAGCTGGATCCAGACATGGCTGGAGTGTTTGGTGGGGACGGAAAAGATCAAAACATGGGCGCTGGAGCTCGAGGATGGAAGGGCTGAGGAAGAAGATGGCGTGGGGTAAAAAGATGGGTCTTTATCCTCTTATAAACGCAGTGGATATCAAGCGCCCCCTCACAAGCCTTAAAACTCGCCTATTCCCAACGGGTCATGCGAACGGCACGGTTGGAATATCCAAACCCGCATTGATGAGAATCCCGCAATTAGGGGACACAATCTATGCTTTGACAAGACGTGTCAATAGAGGCTGCGCCTCGAAACGTGAAGCAGGAGGCCACAAAAGCAGTTCAAAATAATAATAAGGCCAAAAGTAACGTCTCGCCGAAAAAGCTGTCAGTAGACATGACTTATTTTGTTTAAGTATTTTTCCTTTATGGTCGAGGGTTGTCACTGTTACACAGAGCCGAATATAGTTCTCTTGTTCACCTGCTTTGGAGTATTTGGAGGAGGAACCCGCCTTGCAATGCCGAAGACAATCTGCGCTCCAGACACATCGTCATTGAAGCCTGGTTCAGGGGCTACTGAGGGAGTCCTGGATTATGGGGTCCCCGGGCGTCCGGGCTATGTGATGTGGGCCGGATTTATGGGCCGTGAATCAACAGGATGGAAGGCCTTCTCCCGTGTCCGGATGGGACTCTTCTTTGCGTGGGTGGCAAGCTTGGCGTCCGGATGTGTAGTTTCCTTTCCCTGTAAACCGACTCTGTACAACCCTAGGCCCCTCAGGTGACTATATAAATCGGAGGGGTTAGTCCTTAGAGGCTAAGGCAAATCATACATGCTAGACATCTAGGGTTTAGCCATTACGATCTCTAGGTAGATCAACTCTTGTAACCCCTATACTCATCAAAGTCAATGAAGCAGGAAGTAGGGTATTACCTCCATTAAGAGGGCCCGAACCTGGGTAAACATCGTGTCCCTTGTCTCCTGTTAACTTTGATCCTCAGACGCACAGTTCATGCCCCCTACCCGAGATCGGCCGGTTTTGACACCAACATTGGTGCTTTCATTGAGAGTTCCACTTTGCCGTCGACAGAAGGTTCGATGGCTCGATCGATCATCTACAACGATGCCATTTCGGGGGAGACTTTTCTCCCCGGTCAAATTTTCGTGCTCGGCGGTTTCACGCTGCATGCCAACTCGATTTGCCACCTTGAACAGATCAACAGCTACACCCCTGGTCATCAGATCAGTTTTGGAAATCTGAACTATGTCGCTTGTCGGATTGAGGGTTCCGCAGAACCTTGAGAGGTTCGAACTCTAGCGTGCGCACGAAGTACTCTTTCTCCCCAGCCTGCCTACCCAACGATTCCACGGCCTAGCTCGTCGAACCCAAAGAACACGAGACACCGAGGTTTATATTGTTTCAGGCCACTGTCGGTGTTCTGGGAACGGGGGTCCCCAGACTTGCCTGCCTGCGGCCCACGGCGTGGCTAAGCCGGTAGGCCTTACGGCCCATCTTCATCAACAAGGCATCCAAGATCCTCGCGTGGGGCCAAGCCTCGCGAGGGGGATGACATAAGACCTCCTCAGGAGTGGCCTAGTTAGGCAGGCTCACGAGGAGCGAAGCTATCAAGGCGGGGCAAACCTCACGAGGCTCTTGTGACATGAGCCATGACGATCAACACCAGGTGGGCGCCAGGCGATCTCTAGCGTCCTTGTTTCCTCTTTGGTACTAAGGAGGCCAGCGCAGGCGAGGAGTACTTAGGCATCAGGCAAAGGTTGCTATATCGGTGCAACGAGACCAAAACTAGGAGGACGGCAAGACGGAGGTCATCGTGGAGCCCAAGACGGCATCACCACCAGAGCCTTTTGCAGGCGAAGACCACTTTTGTCAGGATAGCTTGTACTAGTTGTCCCCCTTCAAATTTGCCCGCCGTTGTTGGCTCCCTTCCCGCTCAATATTTGGGAAGAAGACCAGGGCCTATATAAGTAGAGCTAGCCACCACCGTAGGGGCATCGAGCAGTTCACCCAGCTCTCACCCGCTAAGTCACCAAGCACAAGAACACCTCAACCTCAGGAGGCTATTCTTCCCTCTCTACTGTTCATCATCATCCCAAGAGGCAATCCACCACCACCACACAGGAGTAGGGTATTACACCACAACGGTGTCCCAAACCAGTATAATTCTCGTGTATCTTTGTGTTGTGAGTTCGTCGAGTTCGGCCGCGAGATCTTAGCAAGCTAGGGCGTAGATCGGTAGGAGGGGAAGACTTCACGCGCACCCCAGTGTTTCAACCTTAAGGGTTTGCCGGAACCCCACATCCGACATTTGGCGCGCCAGGTAGGGGTGCGCCGGAGCTTCTTCTCCGCCAATCGACTTGCCGACGCTCTGCGGCCATGATGTCCGACGACCAAGAGCTGACTCCGACCGCTGGGCAGCCTGGCCAGCCCGGTCGGCGCGGCCCTCCCATGAAGACCTCAGCCCCGCACTTCAGGCGGCACGAGCGCCGTCCAATCCTGCGGGGCGCGGGCGACGCGGCCAGGCGTCGTCTACCCTCACTCCATGGCAAGTGCGAGCCACTGCCAGAGCAGCAAGCCACGCCGCGGCGATGGCGCCGCACTCGCGGCGGGAACATGCAAACATGCGGGCAGCACTCACCGTGGCAAGGGAGCTGCTGCGGTGCCGACTGATGGAATGCGGCCGGGACGCACTGCTGGAACGCATTGCCGAGCTGCTGGACGCGGCGGCCTCGGGAGCGCCGCCTTTCTGTCATCAGCTCCCTCCTCAGGCTGCTACATGGATTCACGGCGGGCCACTCCGCCACCACGCACCGTCAGGTGCACCAGGGGGTTTCGTCAACACCAGCATGGCCGGCGGCGCCGGGGGCTCTGCCGCCCCCATACCGCCCGCAACAAGCATGAGCACAAGCGTCGCCTCCCATGGCCCAAGTGGGATACCGCGCTATCACCCTCAGGACGCTGCGCTGGGCAGGGCAACATGGAGTGTGGGGCACTACGGCGAGGTGTTCGGGGTAACAGCCCTGGAAGCCTACGTGCCCCGCATGATGGACCAGGAGTACACACCGGAGGACGACCCCGGCTCGTTCGTTGGAGAAGATTGGGAAGAAGGGATGCTAGGAGTTGAAGCCTTCCAGGAGACTCCGGGGAACCACCATGACCGTGTGTGCGACGACAACTACAGGGTACCCCTAATCCCTCAGGACCAAGCTTACGCTAACCATGAGTCGCAGGAGGAACAGATCACCGCAACGGCCGGCGGTCCCAGCTCGATGGCCCCCCTGCCGGCAGGGGGGTCGCGTTGGGGGCTGCAGGAGAGGGGTCGGGAGCCAGGCCCTTCCCCAAGGCGCGCGAAGCCAGGGGACAACCGGAGGTAGGCCCTCTGCCGGGGAGGCTTGGACGACCCTTCCCCCGGCAGAGGACATGTGGTCGCCGAGGGCACCGCTGGCGTCCCCTTTCCCTCTTTTGTGTCGTCCTGGTAACCGGTCGGCTCAAAGGAGGTCAAGGGTGGCGCAAGGCGGGGCCCTCGTCTGGCAATATGAAGCAAGGCCGGTACCTGTGAAGAAGGCCCAGTGCCTGTGAAGCTCGCCGCCCGTGACACTCTCACGTAATAATGAGTTGGGGTTGTACACGCCCCAGAGTCTCAGGAGCGCCGGCCTCAAGCCCTGGGGCTCCCTCCCACGCCTAGTGGCAGCACTTAGCTCCACGCTGGTGAGAAGACTTGAAGACCGGAAGACTAGACTAGGTGCCGGACGCGGCCTTGTGCTTTCAATCTCTCTTTCTGTAGCTTTGCTTTCTGGATCTGGATTTAAGTTAAAGCCAAATTTTTATCGATGCGCGCGGGGGGATCCTTTTCTCATTCGAGCCATTTCTTGCCTTCTGGATCTCGTTTTGTCTGGTACTCATGTCCGTCGCTTTTCCCTCACGAGCTCCTCGCGAGCTGGACGCATGAAGCGCACGCTCGCCGAGCGCGCGCCAGTGCTGCGGCTGGTGCTCACCTCTTGCAGGGCCCCTTCAGACGGGGCGATAGGCTCCGCAGGATTCTCAGAAACTCGCTGCTTCACGACCCAGCTCAAAGCTAGCGCTGATTAAGGTAAACCACGACGGAAAACTCGCCCCCGGATTCACGAGTTCACGAGGACACATACTCAAATCGCATAGGAAAGTAAAAACTGCAATTTACTTACATGAGGGGCTCCCCCTCTCAAAATGCTCTTACAAGTTTTCCAAGGGCCACGCCCGAGTTTTGTGTACAGGGTGAAATGACAGGAGAACATGGGATCAGCCAGAAATGTCACTCGCTACATCACCCGCGGACGCACCACTCGCGTCATCATCGTCTTCGTCGGCATCGTTGTCGCCGTCGGCGACGCCCCCGACGCCGTCGTCAACCATGTCGCCTTCGTCTGCGACGACCACCACCGCGTCATCCTCCGAAGTGAAGGCCCTGAACAACGCGTCCATATTGTCCTCGACCCAATGCGCCAGGCCGCCCTGGACGGCCGTGGGTACGGGGGCGATGGCGGCGTCGAAATCAAAGTTGGGGTCAGCGTTCAGAAGGTTGCTGAAGACACGGGAGAAAGCGCGCTCAAGCAGGCCACGCCCCCTTTCCTCCACAAGCTGTCGAGCTCTGGCAGATCGAGCCTCCAGGCGCGTCACCACCTCGGTGAAGAAGGTCAGGTGGCTGGCATTGTCATTCGAGTGAGGGGCCGGTACATCCATGTCGCAAATATGGCCCAAGGCGGTATTGGCCCTGTTCCGGAGATCCTGAAGCATAGGGGCATGCTCGCGCTCCAGCATTCGTCGCTGGAGCACTTCCTTCGTGTTTTGCCGTGCGACGGCCTCAGCGCCATCAACCTGCCTCCGACGGGAACGCAGCTCGGCAGGCGGAGGCCAAGTGCGCCTGCGCCGTAACCAGGGTGGCGGCCGTGGCTTCCGCACGCCTCTCAGTCTCATCCAACCTGGGCTTGAGGGCGGCGGCCCTGCCTGCATCCTCCGTACCCGTGAGCTTCAGCTTCAGGTCGTACCTACTCTCCAGGTCTGCGCGAACCTCGGCCACCCGGCGATTGACCTCCTCCTCAACTCTGGCCTCTCGAGCCCTGACAGCATCTTCTGCTTGAGCAACTTGACGCTCCCTCGTCACTAGTCGCTCGAGCTCGAGGCTGTGCTCCATGGCTTCCAGGGCCAGCGCCTCATCGCGCTTCCAGACCTCCTCATCCTCCGCGGGCGTCCCCCTCGGCGATGCAGAAGCGGCCCTGCACACCTCCACCTGCTGCTCAAGGGACGCGCTCCAGGCCTGGAGCTCCCATGCGTGCTCCTCCGCAGCCTCGCGACGGTGGTCAGCCTCGCAAGCCTCTTCCAAGGCTCGCGAACGGGCTTCATGGGCGATCTTGAGGGACGCCTCGGCCTTCGCATTCTGAAGGTCGCGCTGATAGCGACCGAGGTTGATGGCCACCCTCAGCTTGCGCCGCTCCTCCACCAGCCGGAGACCTTCAGCCTCAAGGCGCGAGTCGACACCCGCGAGCTCTTCACCAAGTCGGCTCATCGCGCCCATCGCCTCCTGGAAGAGCTCGTGACGAACTATGCTCCGCCCGCACTCGAGCTCGAACGCTCGACCCACCTCGTCCTCCACCTCGGGGGCTGCGGGCGGTGCGCCAAGTGGCGCGCCAGCTCCCGGCAGGGGGCTGGGGGCTGATGCCGCACCTGACGTCAGCCCGTCCTCGCGAGGAGCCCAAGCCGATCGGGGCTCGCTGCTTGAAGAGGAACCGAAGATCGAAGCCAACCAGCTACTATCCATGAGCAAAGGAGGAGTCTTGGGCACGCCCGCCAAGCTCCACGCCAGATCGTGGGGGAGGGGTGGCCAAGCCGCTGGCTCAGCGCGCCACGAAGGCGGAGATGCTCCCCCAAACGACCCTGCTCCAGGGGCGGCAGGCAGACCAGGAACGCTCAAGGCCGATGGGGGAGTTGATGAAGGAGGAGGCCACGTCTCAGAAGACGCAACAGCTTCAACGGAAGGAGCCCTGAAGGACAGACGTTAGGATAAGAAGACCACACGCAAGAAGCCATGGCAATATGATACTTACGCGTCAATGGCGATGTACTTTCGTCGCTTCAACGGCCCGAGGATATTGCTACCGCTGGGGGATCCCTTCCTCTTACGCAGCTCCTCGAAGTCCACACAAAGACGGCCGAAGTGCTGGACATGACGGCCGGTGCGCGGCGGGGCCGAAGAAGAGCTGAGAGGGATGGCTTCAGGGGTGCCCGGTTGTGGCGAACAGCCGAGGGCCACCTCACCACAACCTCCCGAGGCTCCTAAAGCCTTGGCTTCGGGAGCCGCATGCCGCGTCTCCTCAGCGACCGATGCCTCAGGAGGGGGGTCACAGGCCCCGAGGACGACGCCCCAGGATCACCACTCGGCATGTGCTCCTCCGCACTCAAGCCACCGGCCCCCGTCGAAGCTCGCTCTCCCGCACCGTCACCTGGGGCGAGCTTGGCGCCAGTGGCGAGGAAGGGAACCACGACGACGGGGTTCTTGCGGGATCCCACCAGGCCGATTGGGGGCAGCCCCCAATCATCAAAGGAAGGCATGCTCGGGGCAAATGCGGCTTTGTTCTCGCAGCAGTACAACAGGCAGCTATTCCTGGGCATCTCATCTGGCAGAGGGACACCCAATAGGACCATGAGCACCATTTGCCGCATCGCTAGAGGAAGCCCTCCTGAAACCTCATGTGGTCCTGGCTGCGGAGCAAGTCCCACATCGGGCGGGAGTGGTGCTGAAGAAGAGCGACTCGACGGTTGACGAACTCCTTCACCACCATGAGCGCAGTCACACCGAGATCCTTCAACCACCTCAGCCTGGCCCAGACGGGGGCAAGGCGGGAGCTCGTGAGCTTCTGATGGCCCCAGCCGGAGTTCGAAACATCAGGCCCCGCCGGAACTTGGAGCAGAGCGTTGAGCACGCCGGCGTCAACAAACACCCATCGTATGCGGAACTCGCTCGTGGATGAAGGAAGCTCGAAGTCAATCCCCGCGCCCGCAGTCACGGCCACGGCCTGGAAGCCCACGCACCCCGAGCTCTGTCGGGGACCGGTCAGATGCAATGAGAAGAAATGGTGGAGGAGGGCCATGGAAGGAGCGATGCCCACCATGGCCTCGCACAAGAAGGCGAAGACGGCAAGAAGGGTTACAGATTGAGGGTCGAGATGAAGCATGTGGAACCGATAATGCTCGAGCACTGCGTTGAAGAAGGCGGAGAAAGGGGGAATCGGGCCAGCCCAGAGGGCCTCTATGAAGATCGGGACCTTAGTGGCTGCCCGAGCCACGCGAGTGCGAGACGCCGGCCAAGCCACCGTCTCTCCCTACTCGTTGAAGCTGGAGGCAAGCATGGGGCGCACCTTGTCCAAGGCCTCGTCGTTGAGCACTCGAGGCCGGCCAAGCACCAGCTCAAAGGACGGAGGCCCAGTTGGCAAAGACAGAGGTTTCTTCCCCTTTTAAGCTTGTTTCGGCGCCATGGCGATGAAGCAGGCGGAGCGCAAGTCAGATTGGAAGGGCAAAGCAGGGCCTTGAGGAAGAAGGGATATTGGAAGAGCCTGGCGTGGGCGAAGGAAGAATAATTGTGGGAGATGCGGGGGCCGCATAGCCAGGCGGATTCAAGGGCAGCATGGGGAAGCGGAGACGCCGACGTCCAATCAACCGCCATGCGTCAACCAAGGCCGCAGGCTTTTGGGGCCCGCGGTGCTTCGTACTTGACCCTTGGCTCCGCCGTGAACAGGGGTCCCTAGACTTGCCTGCCTGCGGCCCACGGCGTGGCTAAGCCGGCAGGCCGTACGGCCCATCTTCATCAACAAGGCATCCAAGAGCCTCACGAAGGGCCAAGCCTCGCGAGGGGGATGACGCAAGACCTCCTCAGGTGTGGCCTAGTCAGGCAGGCTCACGAGGAGCGGAGATATCAAGGCGGGGCAAACCTCACGAGGCTCTCGTGACGTGAGCCATGACGATCGACACCAGGCGGGCGCCAGCTTGCGCAGCGTCCTTGTTTCCTCTTTGGTGCTAAGGAGGCCAGCGCAGGCGAGGAGTACCGAGGCATCAGGCAAAGGTTGCTATATCGGTTCAACGATACCAAGATCAGGAGGACGGCAAGACGAAGGTCATCGTGGAGCCCAAGACGGCGTCTCCACTAGAGCGTTTCGCAGGCGAATACCACTTTTGTCAGGATAGCTTGTACTAGCTGTCCCCCTTCAAATTTGCCCGCCGTTGTTGGCTCCCATCCCGCTCAATATTTGGAAAGAGGACCAGGGCATCGAGCAGTTCACCGAGCTCTCACCCGCTAAGTAACCAAGCACAAGAATACCTCAACCTCAGGAGGCTGTTCTTCCCTCTGTACTGTTCATCATCAGCCCAAGAGGCAATCCACCACCACCACACTGGAGTAGGGTATTACACCACAACGGTGGCTCGAACCAGTATAAATCTCGTGTCTCTTTGTGTTGTGAGTTCGTTGAGTTCGGTCGTGAGATCTTAGCAAGCTAGGGCGTAGATCAGTAGGAGGGGAGGACTTCGCGCGCACCCTAGTGTTAGAACCTTAAAGGTTTGCCAGAACCCCACATCCGACAGCCACCGTGTGGTGTAATAACCTACTCCAGTGTGGTGGTGGATTGCCTCGAGGGCTGAGGATGAACTAGTACGGTGGATGAACAACCTCCAGAGGAGAGGTGATCTTGAGCTCGATGAGCTGGTGGGTGTGAGGATGGAATGTATCCGATCCAAGATGATCTCCCTACGGTGGTGGCTAGTCCTATTTACAGAGGCCCTGGTCCTCTTCCCAAATGTAGGCGGGATGGGTTCCCACAACGACCAATTTTGAAGGGAGACAACTAGTACAAGCTATCCTGACAAAAGTAGTCTTCGCCCGCCAAAGGCTCTGGTGGTGACGCTGTTGTGGGCTCTGCGATGACCTCCGTCTTGCCGTCCTGCTGGTCTTGGTCTTGTTGCACCGATAAGGAACCTTTGCCTGACGCCTCAGGACTCCTTGCCTGCGCTTGCCTCTTTAGCACCAAAGAGGAAACTGGTACACTGCGCCCGCTGGCGCCTGCCTGGCCTTGGTCGTCACGGCTCACGTCACGTGAACGTCGCGAGGTGCCCCCTGCATAGATATCTCCGCTCCTCGGGAGCTAGCCTAGCGAGGCCGCCCCCAGGGAGGTCTTGGTGTCGTCTGCCTTGCGAGGCTTGGCCCCTCGTGAGGGTCTTGAGTAGTTGCTGCCAAAGTTGGGCCGTACCAGGCCGTTGGTGGAGCCACGCCATGGGCCGCAGGCAGGCAAGTCTGGGCACCCCAGTTCCCAGGACGTCGACGTCACTGATATCTGAGGAGACTTGATCTTCGAAGGATTCGCGGGCCCGACCACCGCTCTGGCCTTAGACCTGGAGCAGACTACCAGGTCCGAAGATGGGAGTTTAGAGCCCACTGGACTCTCTGCAATTATGGAGCTCACTACCGGAGATACGGAGGTGACTGCGTCATCGGCAAGCCCGGAGTCGAACTGGGCTCCCCCTGTCATTGGAAAGCCGGACTCGCCACCGGAGACCAGCTCCGAACTCTCGAGGTCCATGTCAAGTGAGCATGGCCAGGAGGCTCCTGCCCTGCCTAGCTCCATGGACTCTCACATCCCCATCCAAACTTCTCTCTTGAAGCCCCTGTCAAACCAACATCTGAACATGATGATTGGGAGGAGGGGCAAGTTAACCCTGACGATCCGATCGGGAAGGAGGACTCAAAAGATATTAACTATCTACCACTCTCCGAGGATGATGTGAGCCTCGGCGACGAAGACTTCATCATGCCAGAGGAACCACTTGAGCAGGAGCATTTTAAGTGCGAGCTAATCGCCACTGCGAGAAGCCTAAAAAAGAAGCAGCAACAGCTCCAAGCCGAACATGATACACTCAACGACAGATGGACCCAGGTCCTAGCTGCCGAAGAATATGGCCTACAACCCCTAGCAAAGAGTTATCCAAAGCGCCGGCTACTACCGCAATTTGATGACGAGGCCCTCGAGCCTATACCAGCAAGACATGACTGTGCTGATGAACCAGACCGGCCACCGCATGGACGGGACAGACCGACCACTCATGCTGAACACCAGCCCGCACCACTCCGCCGTAGAAGCGGAGAGACAGTGGCCCCGGGATACACCTACGACCTACGACAGGACCTGGACAATAGAGCAGGCCAAGCCAGATCAATCTATTAATCAAGGGGGCATGCACCAATGCGAGGATACGACCACCAGGTCTGGCGCGATAAGCACAACCTCATTTCTTAATCTGTCTTCCCTCTTTACGTCAGATTGGCATATACACCTAGGCACGATTTAAATTGCCAGGGGCTCTATCCGGCCACATATAATTGTCAAAAAAAAGAAGGGCAAACACTTTTATAGTATACTTCGGCATCCCGAATATGGCATTATATGCATCGGCTCGGAATCATGTCTTTGGTAAATAGTTGGGTTGCTCGGCTCCTGTGGTTACAACCTTACGTTCCGATTGTTCGGCTAAGATAGTAAAGGGAGAACTACTGCGATTGTGTTTCTGGTTTGTCCGGTCGAACACCTCAGAAGATAAATCCAAAAACTGACTGTCATGGTACGGCGAGAGCTGGTCAGCTATTAGGCGACTTAATATGAATCCCTTGCGATTTTTTTCGTATTATATGAAGGACTATCTTCAAGCTCGGTCACGCGCCTTAGGAATCCCATTTTGGACAGCCGCATGCGCACCAGGGGCTAGTTCTTAGCCCCACCGTCAAACCCCTATGGCTAAGTGAAAGTGCTAAAGCCGCATAGTCTGATTGCCTGGTTCGCTACATAAGTCACCTCCTCTACGGAGCAAGACGTTGGGTCAATAGTGATGAAACATTATTCCAAACACCCCCGTAGTATCTACGTGGGGGCTGAAGCCGACGACTGGCAAACTTTCAGAAATAAAAATGGCCGCACAGGAGGGAAATATTTCAGATAAAAGAACAAGTATATTACAAAGCCCTGATTTTTATTACAACGCCCGGCCAGTTCGGATACATTCACTCGAACATAATATCCTTTGAGCATTGGCCCTCTATCACACAGGCACCCTCTAGGACGTCTTCAAAATAGCGCTCAGGCTTGCGGTGGTCCTTGCCTCCGGGCGGACCCTCAACTACCACGACGGCGGCCTTCATCTTCGCCCAGTGCATCTTGACACGGGCAAAAGCCATCCGCGCACCTTCTATGCACGCCGAGCAGTTCACAGCCTCAATTCGGGGCAAGGCATCACCGAGCTGCTTGACCAGGACGAACTAGCTGCTAGGAATGGGTCCAGCTGGCAATAGCCGGACTATGATGTCCTTCATGGCCAAACCAGACATCCGATGCAGTTCCGCTAGCTGCATCATCTTGTTGTTTAGCAGCGCTGGCCGCTCCGGCGCCAGGCACTGTGACCAGAAGAGCTTCTCCATCGTGTTCCCTTCTTGGGTCCGGAAATGCTATGCGGCGTCGGTAGAACTCCATGGGAGATCAGCAAAGGCGTCTGGAGCACTCCATAGTCGACTTAGCAAAACATATCTCCGACCGCCAAATATACTCTATAAAAGATAAGGCTTACGAGCCGCTATTTTTTTGGCTTGCTTGATCTCCTCGCGAGCCGCACGGAACTTGGTCCGCGCCTCCTTGGCCTCTTGGAGAGCCTTGAAGAGTTCGGTGGCCTGGGCCTTATTCCGCTCCTCCAAGGACTCGCACTTGCCGGTGGCGTCCTTGAGCTCTTGCTCCACCTCGGTCACCCTCTCGTCATACTGGCGGCGGGCAACCTGTTCGGCCGTTAAATCCATAGCCACTTTGTATGCTGCAGCTTTGCTCGCCTTCGCCTCCTCCCTGGCTTCGACAAGGGCACTCTTGAGGGTCTTGACCTCGGTCGTGCTGCCTACAATCATACACATAGCAGCACATGAGCTTAAACTGTGAGCTTGCATTACAAATAAGGCTTGCAAGGGATATTTTAAAAGCGTACCTTGTGCCTCATCGCATCGCTTCTTAATGCGGTCGATTTCATCATCAGCTTGCTTCAGCCTCCGCTTGAGCTTGGAAACTTCAACAGCGTGGGCGGAAGCTGCTAACAATGAAGCATGTTTATCAAAATAGAAAAGTATGTTATCTCCAGTGATTATTTGATCCTCTGTTCGGCCCTTTTCCATGAATCGGATAGAGTCTCAGGGGCTACTATCTATACACAGGCATATTTTTTGCACATGAATAAGCAGCTAAGAATATTACATCACATACCTCAAAGCCTGTTAACAGGCTGGTGAAGGCTTCGTTCAGCCCGCTTTTGTTGGACCGAACCTTTTCAACCACTGTACCCATCATGGTATGGTGCTCCTCCATGACAGAAGCATTGTGAAGTGCTTCCCTCAAAGTGTCCGGCGCCTCGGGATTGATGGAGGACGCCGGTGGAGTCGGCACTCCCCCTCCTTTAAAGGGGGTTGTTCGCTCGATTTCGGAGCCGTATGGATCTTTGGAATGGTATTTGGCTGGGGGACAGACTGGTCCAGGCGCCCATCGTTAGTTTCCATTGGGGTTGTGCCCCCCATGTTCTCGGCAGCCGAGGCATTACCCTCTGGCGCCGTTTCAGTGGCCTTCCGCGCCTCTCCCTCGCCCGGATATGTCCTTTGGGATAACACCTCGGTGTCATCCGCGACATATGGTGGAGAGGCTCGCGGAGGCGTTTCCCTCTCCATCATATCCGGCGCCATAGAGTTCCCCGAAAACGATGATTGTTGGGGTACATCATGGGCCGGACTGAAATACATAAACGATATGTTATCCTACAATTTGTAAAAGGCCAGATATATAGTATCTTTCAATACTTACAATTCGGCCAGGGGCTTCGCCCTGGGGCGCCACTGGGGGATGGCTTCGGTATCCGAATCCGAGCAATCCGAAAGGGATATTTTCCCCCTTTTGGATGCCTGCACCTCTGGATCTGCGGAGGCCGCCCTCTTCTTCTTCTCCTTGAGGGGGGAATTGCTCTCTTCCTCCTCCTCCTCTTCGTATTCATCTCCCTCGTGGAGGTGAAAGCCTCGGTAACTCTGGACACCGCGTCCGAAGTACCTTTATGGCGGAGGCCACTTTTGGCCTCCTTGCCCTTCTTCTTGGCCTTCTTCTCCAGCGCCTAGTACAGCGTCGGGACCAGCATCCTCGTTAGTAGAGGAATGGCTAGGTCTTCGGGTAGCGGAGCCGGACATCAGATCCGCTCCGCCTTCTTTGTCCAGCCCGGAGGAAAGAATGGACAGCTCGGCATACCCCTTCGGTTTAGAAATTGAAGTTATGTTTGGAAATTAGAAAACTTACTGGAGTGGCCGGATGAGCGCAGTCGAGGCCGATGTCTTCGGTCGTCTCTGGCCACGACTTCCAGGCCTTAAAAAGTAGCTTCCAGATATCTTCGTGCGTCGTGCTAAAGAATCATTGCAGGGTCCAAGGGCCAGCCAGATTGAACACCCACATGTGGAGAGGCCGGCGATGGCAGGGGAGAATCCGGTGAAAAAGCATCACCTGGATCACATGAGCAAGACTAGTGTTGTTCTCCATCATATTCTTGATGCGCTTCTACAACATCATCACCTTGTCGGACGACGACCAATCCAGGCCCTTATTAATCCATGATGCAAGCCACATTGGAGTTCCGGATTTAAACTCAGGAGTGGCGGCCCATGTGGTGTCGTGAGGTTCCATGATGTAGAACCACTCCTGTTGCCATCCCTACACCGTCTCCACAAAGGCCCCCTTTGGCTAGGTGACGTTGGCAGCTTGCTCACAATGGTGCCGCCGCAGTCCGCGTGTTGCCATCGACCACTTTCGGCTTCACATTGAAGACCTTAAGCCATAGGCCGAAGTGTGGGGGAATGCGGAGGAGCGCCTTGCACATGACATTGTACGCTGATATGTGGAGAAAGGAATTTGGGGCTACATCGTCGAACTCTAGCCCATAATAGAACATGAGGCCGCGGACGAAAGGGTGGAGGGGAAACCCTAGTCCACGGAGAAAGTGGGGGATAAACACCACCTTCTCATTGGGCTCCGGAGTAGGGATGATCTGCTTTTTGGCAGGGAGACGACGCGCGATGTTCGCGGCCAAGTATCCTGTTCCCAGAGTTCCTTGACGTTCCTCTCCGTGACGGAGGAAGCAATCCACTTGCCCTGCGATCCAGATCCGGACATGGCTGTAGTGTTTGGTGGGGATGGAAAAAAATGAAACTTGGGTGCTAGAGCTCGAGGATGGAAGGGCTGAGGAAGAAGAAGGCATGGGGTAAAAAGATGGGTCTTTATCCTCTTATAAAGGCAGTGGATATCAAGCACCCCCTCGCAAACCTTAAAACTCGCCTATTCCCTAGGGGTCGTGCGAACGACACAGTTGGAATACCCAAACCCGCATTGATGAGAATCCTGCAATAAGGGGACACGATCTCTACTTTGACAACACGTGTCAATAGAGGCTGTGCCTCGAAACGCGAAGCGGGAGGCCACAAAACGGTTCAAAATAATAATAAGGCCAGACGTAACGTCTCGCCGAAAAAGCTATCAGTAGACAAGACTTATTTTGTTTAAGTATTTTTCCTTTGTGGTTGAGGGTTGTGACTGTTACACAGAGCCGAATATAGTTCTCTTGTTCAACAGCTTTGGAGTATTTGGAGGAGGAACCCGCCTTGCAATGCCGAAGACAATCTGCGCGCCGGACACATTGTCATTGAAGCATGGTTCAAGGGCTACTGAGGGAGTCCTGGATTATGGGGCCCCCGTGCGTCCGGGCTATGTGACATGGGCCGGACTTATGGGCCATGAAGAAACAGGATAGAAGGCCTTCTCCCATGTCAGGATGGGACTCTTCTTTGCGTGGATGGCAAGCTTGGTGTTCGGATGTGTAGTTTCCTTTCCCTGTAAACCAACTCTGTACAAACCTAGGCCCCTCCAGTGACTATATAAACCGGAGGGGTTAGTCCATGGAGACTAAGATAAATCATACTGGCTAGACATCTAGGATTTAGCCATTAGGATCCCGAGGTAGATCAACTCTTGTAACCCGTATACTCATCAAAGTCAATGAAGCAGGAAGTTGGGTATTACGTCCATTAAGAGGGCCCGAACCTGGGTAAACATAGTGTCCCTTGTCTCCGACCTCGCAGGCGCCAGCGGGTGGCGCGAATGAACCACCACATGGGTCGTAGCTTGCCTAGATAGCTCCCCGCGAGCTTCTAGGTTCCTACTGAGTCCTCTGGCCTCGGGGCCCCTGATGTCAGGCGGTGATGACCCAGGAGGCCTCGGACCCTCGCAGGCCCTCCTGGCCTCGAAGGGCCCTCGAGCCTCCAGAACCCTCTGGTGCTCCACCTGCGTTCGAGGAATTGTTGCACGGTTGGTCTGCCCTTGTGCGCTTGGCCTAGCTGTTGCTTCGCGGGTGTGCCGCTGAAGCATGATCCACATGCGTTCCAAAGTTAGCACAATATGTTTTGAAGAGATTGGTTGTAACAGGGGGTCGTTGTTGTTAACGATGCGGTCGGGGGCGCCGCATTGGCTCACGAGGGCCCCTGGCCTCGAGAGGCCTTGACGATCTTGACGGCCGAGCCGGCGGGGAGGGTGCGCACGGGTGTCACTTCTGCCCACTTGGTGAACTTGTTCGACGGTGACACAAAGATAGTTGTCGGTGTTCTGGGAACTAGGGTACCCAAGCTTGCCTGCCTGCGGCCCACGGCATGGCTCCCTCGATGGCCTAGCAGCAAGGCCACCAAGACCAGACCCTCGCGAGGGCCCTGGCTTCACGAGGCGGACGACACCAAGACCTCCAGAGGTGTGGCCTCCCCAGTCGACCTCCCGAGGAGCGGAGATTTCTATACAGGTACCGAGCCTCCCGAGGCTGCAATGACGTGAGCCATGACGACCATGGCCAGGCGGGCGCCATCAGGCGCAGAGGAGACAATTTCCCTTTTAGTGCTAAGGGAGCATGGGCAGACGCGGCTTCCCAAGGAATCCCCCAAAGCTTTCCATTCTGGTGCTACAAGACCACAGGCTCCGCAGGACGAATGTCATCACCGAGTCCACCGCTACGTCAGGACCAGAAGCTTTGCAGGAGAAGACCACATTTTGTCAGGATTAGATGTACTTTGTGTCCCCTTTCAAATTGGCCATTGTGGTATCCCTTCCCGCCTAAGTTTTGATGGAAGAGGACCGAGGCCATTATAAATATAGGTTAGCCACCACCATTGAGAGGGACGAAGATCAGATCCTTTCCCCCCTCATCACCGTAACCCTCGCAAGGCCGTTCATCCACTTTACTTGTTCATCCTCAGCCCCTCGAGAGGCCAATCCACCACAAAGCAGGAGTAGGGATTTACACCGCAAGGTGGCCCGAACCTGGGTAAACTGTTGTGTTCATCTTCTTCCCCGCTCACGCGAATCTGGCGAGGCTTGGTTGTAGGGCGACGAGCTGGAGACTTGAGAGGTTGAGATCTTTGCACGCGCCCTAGAGTTCGAACCTTCTTAGGTGTGGGGAGCCCTGAATCCGACAGTAGTGGAAGTCGCCAGCCGCCCGAGGGGGTGGGCCCGACACGCCCTGTGGTATAGCTCGCTGTCCTGCAAGCAACAAGCAGTGGTCTGATGATCCGCGCGTCCCGCATCCCGCGTCCTCTTCGTCCCCTTGTAATGTGCCACAAAGCGAGCGTGTCTTGAACTCCTGGCCCAACTTCCTGCCCGAGGCTCCAATGCCAGGAGCAAGCGGGCTCCTGAATCCGAGCCGCGACCGGGGCACCATCGAGTGGCACTGGAGGCAACTCCTCCTGAGGTAGCTCGGCTCCCGATGTCGGGGCAGCCTGATGCCAACTATTAGCCTAATTATCGGTCCGAAAAGTCCTCCTTCGGGAGACTCTCATGCATCAGGGCCTTGTGGCGCTTTGCCCGCTCAGTTATATCATCTGCTTCCTTGCCTATGCGCATGTGCCTGAAATCAGCCCCTGGTTCTTTCGTGTTGTCGACCGCCAGTGCGGCCATAGGACCACGTCGGCCAGGAGGTGGCCCGCCGTGGCGCCTCCTGCAGATGGCCACCTTCCCTGACCGATACCCGGGGCAGCACCTCCTAGGCCGGAGGGGAGATCCCGTTCGCAACCTCGACGCTATGGGGCCTTCCTGGTCTTCTCCGGAAGGACGAGCGGACGCAACAGGGGCAGCCGCAGGCCTGGGGCGGGGGCTGTGCCATAGGTGGACGGCAATAAGGCTCCATGACCCTGCAAGCGGCGTCGAGCAGCTCAGCGACCCGGTCGAGCCAAGCGTCATAGCAACCATTGGCCGGATGGTAGTGCAACAACTCACGCACCACAAGGAGCACGACTTGCGTGTCCGTCAGCCCATGATGGGTGTGGGGGCATGACGCCGTGGTGGGGTTGAAGGAGGGCGCGGTGGTGCAGCCGGTGCCACCACCGAGCAGCAATGCCAATGTCGTTAGCCGCGGGTGGAATGGGGTGGCGAGGAGCACCACTGCCAAGGGGCATCGCTTAGGCAACGCGAGAGGCCCAACGCTCAGCACGAGCTCGACGAGCTTTCACCATGGATGCAGTGGAGCGAGGACGGGGTGTAGCTGATGAAGAATCGGAGCTCCGATGTGCCCCTACCTGGCACGCTAAATGTCGAAATCGGGGCTCCGGGGACCCAAACAAGGTTCGAACTCTGGGGCATGTGCGAGGTCTAAGCCAGCTCTAGCCTCCAGCTCATCGTCCCATGGCCTTGGCCTAGTCGATTTCGTGGGAGCGGGGAAGAAGGTGAACACAGAGATTTACCCACGTTCGGGCCACCTTGCGGTGTAAAACCCCACTCCTGCTTTGTGGTGGATTGGCATCACGAGGAGGTTGGGGATGAACTAGTACAGTGGATGAGCTGCCTCAGAAGGGCTGCGGGAGTGGAGGTGGAATGGATCTGATCCCTCTCTATAGCGGAGGCTAGCCTATATTTATAGTGGCCATGGTCCTCTTCTCTCATAGCTTAGGCGGGAAGGGATCTGACAACGACAAATTTGAAAGCAGACAAGTAGTACATATTATCCTGACAAAAGTTGGTCTTCGCATCCGAAGCTTCTAGCCACGATGCAGAGGTGGGCTTGGCGATGACATCCGTCCTACTGAGCCAGCTGTCTTGGTCTTGTTGCACTGGAACGGAAACCTTTGGGGGATTCCTTAGGAACCCACGTATGTCCTTACCTCCTTAGCACCAAAGAGGAAATTATCCTCCTCTGCATCCGCTGGCGCCCGCCTGGCCTTGAGCATCATGGCTTACGTCATCGAGATCCTCGTGAGCCTGCGTACCTGCATAGAAGTCTCCGCCCCACGGGAGGCAGGCTTGAGGAGCTGCCCCTCGGGAGGTCTTGGCGTCGTCCGCGTCGCGAGGCCTCATGAGGCTGGGGCCCTCGCGAGGGTCTTGTCTTGGGGGTCTTGTAACTGGGCCATACTGGGCCGTCGATGAGGCCATGTGCTGGGCCACAGGCAAGCAAGTCTGGGTACCCCCGATCCCAGAGCGCCGACACACTGGGCCTTTAAGCCAGACCGTCCTATGAGCCGTCCGTCGGGTCTGGTAACTTGATCATCATAGCCCATACGAAATCTTTCTCCTAGAGTCACCAAGGGAATGACCCAGCCATATATGGCGGGTTACATCATGGGGTTATATCCCCAACACCGGCCAAGGGGGAGGAGTTGGACTTGGACTCCTCCCCTAGTCCAATACCGCCCACCTATATGGCTAGGGGGCGCCACTTCCTTATGGGCCTTGTTGCCCATAACTCCTTCCACCTCTTGGCCCTTTAAGGTCTGTTGATATTTAAATTAAATATAAAAAATTCTAAATACCTCTAGACCATTATGTTTATTTAACATCTCCAGAAAACATTTTCCACCTATATATAATTTATCGCTAATACCCGATATTACCCGATACTCACCGAAACCCTTCCGGTGACCCCGAAACACTTGTGGATCCTCTCGAAACTATTCTGAATATTCATGAAGTAATTCCATAAATATATTCTCATGACTCCCGTCCTACAAACACTCGACAAATCGTGAATGCCTTAATCTTGTGACACTGTAGGTTCGGTAACACACAGACATGGACGAAACCTTTCGTGCCATGACCGATAGCAGGAGCGTGGATGTCTGTATCGATCCCTCTGAGTACATGAATGATATTCAAGTGAACCTTTAGTTATAATGTGATGTTCCCTTTGCTTCGCATAATTTACAAAACCTGGGATTCATCGGTATCCTCCTGAGTCATCACCATGCTCACAATACCGAAATCCTCGTTACCGGTTTTGTTCTTCTTTCTCGTTATTGTGTTCTGGCATCATGATACGTCGATTTTTCATCATGTTTTCACACTATTATTTATAATGTTTTTTACCATTATAACACTTTGTGGTGAAACTCTATTGTCTTTTCTCTCTTAATTTGCAAGATTTCAATGAAGAGGGAGATTACCGGTAGTTAGAATTCTAGACCTGAAAAAGTTATAGCAGAGATACCTATTCTGCACAACTCCAAATGACCTGAAATTTCACGTAAGAATTTTTATGGAATATATAAAAAATACTGGAGCAAAGAAGTATCAGAGGGGGCCCACTAGTTGCCCATAAGGCAACAGGGTGCGACCATCCCCCTAGGCGCCCCTTGATGCCTTGAGGGGCACCCGGCAGGCCTTCAACCCCATCTTCTGCTATATGAAGGATTTTGACCTCGAAAAAGATAACGGAAGACTTTTAGGATGAAGCACCACCATCTTGACGTGGAACACGGGCAGGAGCACTTTAGCTCTTTGGCCGAGCAATTCCGCCGGGACACTTCCCTCCGGGAGGGGGATATAAAAGCCATCGACATCACCAACAACCCTCTCATCATGGGAGGATCAATCTACATCAACATCTTCACCAGCAGCATCTCATCTCAAACCCTATTTCATCTCTTGTATTCAATCTTTGTCTCAAAACCTCAGATTGGTACCTGTGTGTTGCTAGTAGTGTTGATTACATCTTGTAGTTGAAGCTTGTTGGTTTATTTGGTGGAAGATCATATGTTTAGATCCTTGATGATATTCAATACATCTCCGATCTTGAACAAGAATATGATTTTTGAGTAGTTACTTTTGTTCTCGGGGACATGGGAGAAATATTTGTTATAAGTAATCCTGTGAATTTGGTATTCGTTCAATATTTTGATGATATGCATGTTGTTGCTTCCTTTAGTGTTGTCATGTGAATGATGACTACATGACACTTAACCATACTTGGGCCTAAGGGAAGGCATTGTGGAGTAATAATTTGATGATGGTTTGCTAGAGTTACAGAAGCTTAAACCCTAGTTTATGCGTTATTCCATAAGGGGTTGATTTGGATCCATATGTTCCATGCTATGGTTAGATTTATGTTAATTCTTATTTAGTAAATGCGGATGCTTACGAGAGGGGTTAATATTAAGTGGGAGGGTTGTTCAAGTAAGAACAACACCCAAGCAACGGTCCGCCCACATATGAAATTATCAAAGTAGGGAACGCGAATCAAACAAACATGATGAAACTAACTTGATGATAGTTCCCATCTGTCCTCGAGAACACTTAGCTTATTATAAGAGACCATTTCGACTTGTCCTTTTCTATAAAAAGAATTGGACCACCTTGCTGCACCTTTTTTACAATTACTACTTGTTGCTCGTTACAAGTTACCTTGTTATCAAACTAGTTCTTATCGGTAGATTTAGTGCTTGTAGATAATACATTGCTGAAAACCACTTGTCATTCCCTTCTGCTCCTCGTTGGGCCTAGATTGATCCCCTATACTTGTGGGTCATCACAATACAAAAAAGACACATCCGTGACATTTTGGGCCGAACGAATTTTTCTGTCATGCTTATGACACTTCTATGACGATAATTGTGACAAAACTCTGTATCATCATAGATGTGGTGGGCTCCTATTTCTATGAAAAAAATCATGACAAAAATGGGCTTTTCGAGCTGGGCGGGCTGGAGACGCAACTGCATGACATAATTTGGGCTGTCCATGATGGAGAAAACCGTGGTAGAAGCGAGGCGAGGAAAATATCGGGGAGTTCCCGATTACGGTGGGTGGTCAGGGGCCGAGCGATGCGTGTTTCTCTTGTACACTTACGCGAGTGGGTGCGAGGCATTGGGCTCTAACTGAACTCGAGCGAGGCATTCGCCTACTGAACCTGAGCGATTGCACTGCAGGCTACGCGTTACTGAACCCGAGCGATAGATAGGTGGCTGTTAACTGGACCCGATTGAGCGATTCCTTCACTACTGCTGCTAACTGAAGCCAATTGAACCTGCTGCCTCTGGATGAACAGTGAGCGTTGTTGGGGGTTTGGATGAACAGTTCCCGGTGGGGGGTTGGATGAACAGGAACCCGTGGTGTTGCCGCTGGATGAACATGACCCCGATCGATCGAGCCGGTGGAGGGGTGGATGAACAGGACAACGTGGAGAGCTGGTTGAATAGTAGCTGGTGGAGGGCTGGATGAACAGTAGCCCATGGAGGGGTGGTTCTACAGGAGCCCGTGGAGGAGCACGCGGTGGAGGTTGGATGAACAGGAGCCCGTGGATGAACAGTCGCAGGTGGAGGCTGGAGGAGGTCGACGGTAGATGAATAGTAGCCCGTGGAGGCTGGAGGAGGTCGACGGTGGAGATGAACAGTATCCCGTGGAGTCCCGTTTTGCGGTACGCCACACCCCTCCTGATGAACAGGACCCCCGTTTCGACTGTAGTGCTCCAACACAAGTCCGTTTCCTTCGTTTTGCCGTACGCCACACCCCTCCCGATCAACAGGACCCCGTTTCGACCGTAGGATTCCAAGAGAAGTCCGTTTCTCCGTTTTGCCGTACGCCATACTCCTCCCGATCAACGGGACCCCATTTCGACCGTGGCCGGTCGAACACAAGGCTGTTTCCTCCGTTCTGCGGTACGCCAGGCCTCGTTTCCTTCGGCTGTTCCGTCCAAGCCGGTTGGCTCCCGATGAACACGACGACGCATTCTGTTCCGACCTAGCCATGGCCGTATTTACTTTCTTGCACCCTGGCCGTTGTACGTACGTGTACATGCTACATGCGCGCCTCTACTACGACACGTCCCCTTCCTTACATGGCCATGGTTCATCGCTGCAGCCTGCAGACAGACCGATCATATGTACTTACACGTTCGCGACTAGAATGACAGCACTACGTACGCTTCGACCAGGTGGGTCCCGACTGCCAGGCACTTCCTTGCGTGCGAAGATGTAGCTGGTGGGTCCCAGCAGTCAGGGGGGCGAATCATTTTTTTGCCCGTAATATGGACGCACTTCCTTGCGTGCGAAGATGTAGCTGGTGGGTCCCAGCAGTCGGGGGGAAATGTTTTTTTTGCGAAATGCGGTGGCCCGTCCGGTGGGTCCCTACAGTTAGGTGGAGGAATAATTATTTTCCGCGTAATAAGGAGGCACATCCTTGCTGCGGCCGTGGACCCAACTGTCAGCCTCTCCATGTACAGTACTCTTTCGATGGAAATCGTTCCTTGACCACATTGACCACGCCGCGTCGAGAGCACCAAGGCGGTGGAGGACGGCGAGGCCTAGGAAGGGGACGACGCGGAGCCAGGGAAGACGTGACAGTGGATGCCCATGTGGAGAAGAGTACGAGGGTTCACTGGTTCGGCTGCGGTGTGAGGCTGCCGTCGCCGCAGGGCCTGACCAGCGGTGGGAATAGTAAGGGGCGGTGAAGCCTTCGTGGCAACACAGCCGGCCACGGGAGGCAGGAGCATGCGGCACGACCGGCTCTGCTTTGGGCGGCTGGAGCAAGAAGACCAGAGGTTGAAGAAGCACTACGGCCATTGGATGGACATCGTACGGTCACTGGAGCTAGAATCGATCATATTAACTAAGTTGACAACGCCCTCCGTGCCCGTCAACTTAGTAGGCCCACAAGTCAGCCTCCCACTATGGTGGGTCCCAGCTAGCAGGGGAGTATTCATTTTTTTGTGCGTAATAAGGAGGTACTTCCTTGTGTGCGAAGATATAGCTGGTGGGTCCAACCTGTTAGTGGGGGGAATGTTTTTTTCTTGAAATACAGAGGCCCTTCCGGTGGGTCTCAGCTGCAGGTCAAGGAATCATTATTTTGCGCGTAATAAGGAGGCAATTCCTTGCGTGCGGCCGTGGACCCAACTGTCAGCCTCTCTACATACAGTCCACTTCCGATGGATGTCGTTCATTGACCACGTTGACCACGCCGCGCTGAGAGCACCAGGGTGGTGGACGACGGCGAGGCCTAGGAAGGGAATGGCACAGAGCCAGGGAAGACTTGATAGTTTTTTCCCACGCGATGGAGAGTACGAGGGTTTACTGGTTCGCCTGCCGTCGTTGAAGAATAACATCAGGTGTGGGTGAGTAGAGGGATGGCTAGGCCAGCGATGGGAGTACGGTGGGGCGGTGAGGCCTACGCGGCAGCATAGCCTGCCGCGGGAGGAGGGAGCAAGCAGTCCCGCCGGCGCTTGTTTGAGCGGCTGGAGCAGGAAGAGCAGAGGGATGGCCTGGCCAGCGGTGGGAGTAGGAGGGGGCTGTGAGGCCTCCGTGGCAGCACAGCTGGCCACAGGAGGCAGGAGCAGGTGGCACGACCGGCGCTTCTTTGGGCGGCTGGAGCAAGAAGACCAGAGGTTGAAGAAGCACGACGGCCGTTGGATGGACATCGTACGGTCACTGCAGCTAGAATCATTTATATTGACTAAGTTGACAAAGCTCTTGGTACGCTTCAACATAGTAGGGCCATAGGTCAGCCTCCGAAATGGTGCACCCCAGATGTCAGGGGGGAAATCATTTTTTGGGCGGCTGAAGCTAGAATATCCAAGATTGAAGAAGAAGCACGACATCCGTTGGATGGACATCCAACGGCCACTACTGCTAGAACCGTGTGTTGACTATAAGTTGACAAAGCCTTGCATACACGTCAACTTACTTATTTTTTTGAGGGGACGCGTCAACTTATTAGGCCCACAAGTGTGTGGAAGAGAATTATAGCCCATTTGCGATTTGTAAGAATGTACAACCCCTTTTATAATTCTAATGGAATTTACTACAGCCCATTTACAGTTTGTTAAAAGTACAACCCATTTTCTAGCTAGGACAACGATTAATAATTTCAACCAACCATTCAAAACTGAATTCAATAAAATTTCCCACATTTTGATGGGATCCGAAATATTTTTATCCTAAAAATTCTAGTCAGATTAAATACAATTTCAGTATAAATTTGTATTACATAAAAATCCAATGAAACATTGCGCGTGCAACAATTAATGAAATTAAAATTTTCAAAATCCAAAAATAATATTTTATAACGTAATTACGTGTTTGGTGCATTTTTTTATAGTTACTGCCCAGTTTTTATAATTACATCCTATTTATTATTTCATAAAGCCATTTTCTTGGAATAACAAGTTGACCTTGCTTGGGTATTCCTCAAAAAAAGTATAGCTGGGCTAGCCATTTTCAGCTTGAAAAAAATTAATATCTGGGCTGGATATCTGGCCTGGGCTAGACGGGCCACAGCCCATCCAATTAATACCCTGCTCTCCTCTAAACAACAACGAAAACATCGCTCAAGAAAAATTCTGAACTGCTCACACCTCAAAAAAACAAATACTGCTCGAGTTGCTTTGTCCTAGCTGTCGGCCGCTCCTTGTGCAATTCTCTCGTTTATTGACTACATAGGTTGACAATGGTGTGGGACCGTGATGTCGGGAAACCAAGAGAAAGCAAAAAATTATAGTTGTACATAATAAGGAGGCACTTGCGTACGTACGGCTATGGCCCTAGTGGGTCCCTACTGTCATCCAGTCAAAATAAGGTCATCTCCTGAATCCACATGTTCGCTGACCATGTTGACAATGCTCGGCGCCACGGCGCGCGCAACAACCCGAAGGACGATGGAGAGGGCCTCGCGAGCCGTACGGATGGTTTGATATAGCGTCCGCTGCTCATTCAGGAAGCCAGGATCATCAGACACCTATGAGCACCTTTGAGAGACTGAGACGGCATGAAACGGTAAGGCCGTGCTTGGGAGCTCTGGTTTATTTCACACCTGTATTAAGATACAAGTGTTATTTACTCGTCATCGGAAACAACGCGTAAAATACAGGCGTAATGAAACTGAGGGCCCGAGGTCTGTAACGAAAACCAGCGTGTTACGCGTGTAATTTGAGAGACCAGTGTATATTGTACTAGTCAAAGTCGACCAACCAAGCGCTTCGCCCGAGACCATCTGCTTTTACTTACAAGCATCAGTTTTACAAGCGGTTTTGGTTGGAAAACGAAGATCCAATCATGGCCTAAGATGATGAGGTGGTCGGAAGATCATATGGATTCACCTCTGACCTACCTGAGTTGTCATATAGGCAATGAATGAAACATAAGACAATGAACTTCTTAAGCACAGAAACAACAAAAGAGGATGATCTCCATAACATGCAAATCACAGGCATTAGCTCAACGTGCAAAACAATATGAAGCATTATTCTCAGGAGTCACGGTGAACAGCTCGTGATGCCGCATGCCACAGCATTCCAAGCTCACCTTTGCAATCAAACTCACAAGGCCTGGCATTACATAGACAACATTCAGAACAAGTCAACATTCATGTGACTATGCATCTCATCAGAATAAATATTTCTGAACTGAAGACACGAATATGAAAAAATGATCGACGTTGCTCACAGCAAAGGGCGTCCCACTCAAAAATATCAAATGCATGTCTTCTGGCAACATCAATGAGCAAAATTTGACAAGGTTTTCCAATTCAAATATATAAACTAATGTCTTCTTGCTAACATCAATGATTAAACTTTGACAAGGTTTCCCATTCAAAATATGTAATGCCTATGATTGTGGAATAGGCAGATTTGTCATCAGTTTGTCACCTGATAGTCCGGTGGCTCAAGGTGACACGGAATGATTAGAGAACCATTTGATGTATTGTGCATGATAAAGTATTATGGAGGACACGAACCATCTGAACATTTTGTGCAGTTCCACTAAAATAAAGCTGAGCATCCCTGTGGATTTCGTATTTATATGCTGCAAGAAAACAAAGACACATCAGCACACACATGAATATTGGCCCCAGTGTCAACCCACCAATCGGTGGACTAACAAACTGAAAGTACGGTAAATAGATTACCATACCCACATGGCCCGTCATTGTTGCTTAGAATGACATTGACAGACTTGGAGTCCTGTCCTGGCTTCTTGTACTTGTTTGGGCACTTTTTGCCCAGTGCACTCCATGTGTTGTAGAGTTGCCTATGCGCTCTGTAGACTAGTCATGTCACCAGCGTCCACTAATACTCTGTAGAGCTTCTCGATCATTCCTTCTATAATGTAGCACAAACAGTGACTGCTTCTTTCTGCAAAGTGGTAAGACCAACTGGACCCACTAATGCAGCAGTTTGCCTTAGACACATTGGATCCTTTTGTGCAGTTCAACTAAAATCAAAGTCGGAATAAAACCGAGCTTTAATTTTGATATCCGTGTAAGCAACAATAGGTATAAGGGAAACAATTACTGAGAAATAACAGTTGATGACTTGTACTGCCAGAAGAAAAACATCTACTGATCTAACTTATCTTAATGGGAAAAAAAGCAGGAGAGTAGCAATTCTCAATCAGTGTGATTCACTCATATTAACTGAGACATTATATTAACAATGCCTTGTTTCAACATGTTTAAAGAACGACAAAGCAGAAAAGTATCATTCCTAAAACAATGCGACTGATTCATTTTAACATAGACATTATCTTAACAATACCTTCGTTAAACATGTAGAAAGAACTACAAAGGAGGATAGTACCATTTGTAAAACACTGTAACTGATATATAATAACAGAGACATTATCTAAATAATACATTTCTTAAACAAGTACTCCGGCAGATCCCTAACAGAAATGGTACTCCCGCCGATCCCTAACAAGTGTTGCAGTTTTGAACTAAGATTCAGTAGCTAATTCCGAGGAAAGTCGGTACTGACCTTTCAAGACCAAGATTTTAAACAACTCGCGAGGAAGACCTGAGAGAGATCTCAACACATATATGGAAATCCGGTCTCATTTTGTGCAGTTCCACCAAAATTAAGCGAAGCAAAATGTTGTAATAGCAACAAGTTGAATAGATATACCTGTTTTAACAGAGGCAAAAAAGGAATCAATTACTGCCCAATAAAGGAGGATGAAACATGCGGCCACAAAAATGGTAATCCTGCCAATGCCTAACAAGTGTTGCAGTTTTGAACTAAGATTCAGTACTTAATTCTAAGAGTGGCATTGCTTAATTTTACCAGCGGCATTAGATTAATAAAAAGCATAAACAGTTCCAGGGTAGGGTGGGCACAACAACACCATGTGCTTCCATCTACTTATAAAGGGGGTGATGCAGAGTTTTGTTGTAACAAAGAAACAAGCATCATGTCTGGGTTGGAACAATTTTGGCCACATAATGGTAAAAGACAGCAGTTCAATAGCATCAATTCAACATTTATCCATAACAGTACCAATACAAGTAGCACCCATCTCAAAGTCGGTACTGACCTTTTTTGACCAAGATTTGAAACAACTCGCGAGGAGGACTTGAAAGAAATCCCAACACATATATGAAAATCCATTATCTCCTTTTGTGTAGTTCCACCACAATTAAGCAAAGTCGCCAGTGTGACATTCAAGTTGAACTGCACAAATCACTATTAAAACAAAAGAGTTTCGCATAGGAAATCCAATCTCATTTTGTGCAGTTGCACTGTAATCAAGCAAAAGTCGCCGGTGTGACATTTAAGTTTTCTATAGCAACAAGTTGAATAGATATCCCTGTTTTAACAGAGGCCAAAAAGGAAACAATTACTGGCCAATAAAGGAGGATGAAACAAACGGCGACAAAAAGAAGCATCTAACTTAGCTTGATGGAAAACAAAGTAGGACAGTAGCATTTCTAAAATGGTTGCATTGATTCATATTAACAGAGACCTTCTCTTAAAACAACATTCGTTAAAAATCTAATTTACTTTAACAGTGGCATTGCTTCAAATTTCCAGCAGCATTCTTAGATTAACAACAGCAAAATAGTTATATGGGACATGGGACATGCCAGCACCATGTGCGTCGACACGTATAAATGGGTGATGCAGATTATGAAGCGAAGCAGCATATCTGCGTTGGTCCCATATTTGTTCTCTTTGATCCTTTTTCCTATGTGAGGGAAGCAAATCTAGTCCTGCACAAACTACCCGACCCCCCAGTTTCTTTCCCTTTTCAACAAAGAGATCGGTTCCTTATAGATGTGTGTACTGGGTTACCCCCTTTTCCCCTTTTCGACTAATAAAGTGGCTGATAGTCAGTCTATACTACTTTCCCTCCCTCCTTTCCTCATTGAACCACGGCCTAGATTCATGCTCCACCCCACCGCACCCTTCTTTCCTCTTTGAACCAAGACCTAGGTTCAACTACAGAATCGAAAAAGATCTGCATGCAGCTAGAGCAATGACGGTTTCAAAGAAACTTATACCTTAGGGTCGTCTGGATGTGCAAGGCGTGCCGCGGGAGGCCGGATCTGCCCACACTATGTACGACAGCGAGGAAGAAGGGGTCGGTGGCCCTCCCGCACAGGTGCTGGGTGAAAGAGAATAGCGCAGCTGGAGTGGATTGCCTCCCTCGCCGAAGGCGATAGAGTGAACGTTGCACCTCCTCCCCTTCACGGTGCGACGGGACCCGGACGCCTCGTTCACCAGCTGTGAGGGGGAGAGAGAGAGACAGAGGCCAACACAGTCTTGTTTAGATCTGGTGAAGAGGCTAAGAGACTGTGAATATAGAAAACCCTAGCAAAGGAACACTGAGCCTCCAGTGTGTATATATATATGTTGTGCGGCGAGAGTGTGGAGAGTACAAACCCTAGCGAACAAGCGTTGAGGCTCAAGCTTATATATTGTACTACATATATACTGTATTACAGACTAAGCTCTGGTGCCTTACTGCACCCGCCTTTGGCTGTATGAAAGGTGGGCCAACCACATTTTGGGCCCACCTGTCATACACGCAAAGGCAGGTGCACTAAGTCAATGAAGCTGCGTCCATATAGTACTCATGTATACTAATCATATATAGTGGAGTGGTTTTCTTATTCTTTTCATAACAATCGTGTTAAATTGTGTAAGTACGTAACGAAACTCTTTATTTAACGTACCAGTGAAGAAGACTACTACTTCTGTCGTGGAATTGTCACGGCAGATGTCCTAGGTGTAAGGACTTAGTCGTGAGGCCAACGCATCTTTGTAGTAGCTTGAGAGGGGTTGGTTGGAATGAGAGACGCAGGGCGGATCAACGCACAAGACGAAGGTTTAGACAGCTTCGGGCCCCGGGAAACATCATCCGGTAACAACCCTACATGCTGTTTGTGGCTAGGTCTCATTATGCTTATGAGAGAATCGCCGGTAAGCCGGCTCTTTGTGTCTAGCCCTAGAGATTGTTTCTTGTTGCCCGTCCCTCTTTGGGGTGCCCTGCCCCTCCTTATATAAGTTAGAGGGGGCGGGTTACATGTGGAGTCCTAGTAGGACTAGGACTAGTCTATCTTCTCTTACAAGTTAATTACAAGTCCGGGTCTTGCTCCCTCGTAAAGGAAATATTCGTCATCCCTTTCCTCTTAAGCCGGCCCATCATAAATGTGAGCCGGCCTTCTGGGCCTTGGGCCTTGTCTTCTATCTGACCCGCCGTCGGGGCCATCCATGAGTCGTCTGGTTCATGAGCTGTCTGACCAATGAGCCGCCAGACCCATGAGTCGCTAGTCCTCCGCCAGGTCATCAGTGAAATGCCAAGTCCGGCCGGGTCATACTTCCGGCCGGGTCATACCATGGGGTATATCCCCGACATTAGGCCCCAGTTTAATTTGGATTTATCCATGTTAAACTGATCCTGCAACATAATCACAAGAACAAATTTGACTGGTTGTGCTCCGGGTTAAATATTCTTGTAAACCGGCACCTGATCATCCTTGAGTCCTTGACATTTTCTCCTGGAATATCCGGGTCAATAGGCCAGCTTCATAACCCATTTGCTGATATTGGCTCTTGTAAATAAAGAATCCATTTGAATTGGCCTTCAATGCTCTGACTTGACAAAAATATTAGTCTCTGAAATATGCAACTGATATCCAGCCGGCTTGAAGATGTAAAACTTGCCGGTTTATGATTACCACCATTGCCGGGTTATAAAAGCTGATAATTCCGGGTCATGATTGTTGCCAACGCCGGTTCATGATTATTGATGATGCTAGGTTGTAGACACAGGGTCATAATGATTGGTGACCCCGGGTCAATCTGGTTTGCTCAAAACAAAGAATTTGAAAATATTTCTTCGATAATAATATAATACCTGTAGCCCCCAAGTCTTGAGTAAAACAAAGTGATGGCTTAAGACTTGCTTCAATATAAATGCTGCCACTTTGAAGAAATCCATATTGTTCATCTCAGTCACTAGTAACAACTGAATACTCCATATTATGTAGCCCCCAAGTGTCGGGTTGTTATGCTTGCAGCAACCTGGGACTTGTAATTGCCTTATGCTCATATAAACTTCAACCAGCATAGCCTCCAAGGGCCGGGTCATTATGCAATAATGAGCAGGGACTTTGTAAATATGATGATGTAAATTTGAGCAGTAACGTGTAGCCCCCAAGGGCCGGGTCAGTAAGATATTGCCGAGCTGGGACTTTGTATATGATTCATTGATAATAACAGTATATGATGTAATCTCCACCATGGGGTTTGAACCCACGTCCACAAGGTTAAGAGCTTTGTACTCTACCAACTGAATAGTGGATCTTTCAATATAATGGATTAAGGCTTGTGTACCTTGACTTTTCAACAGGAGCAATTGGTAGCCCCTAAGGGCCGGCTCATTTAGAATGTGATGAGTCGGGTCTTCAATAAGTTGAGCAAAAAATGACTTTGCATTAGCCCCCAAGTGCCATGGTGCATGCTGGCAGTGACATGGGACTTTGCATATTTGATGTAATATCAATTTGAATAATGTAGCCCCCAAGTGCCGGGTTGTAAGCCTGCAGCGACTCGGGACTATTCCTTTCATTGTAGAATAAATCATATCCATTGATAAAAATAATAGCCGTTGCGCTAAAGAGACTTTGAAAACCTCAATCATAACACTGGTTATTGATACTCACAATAGAAATCCAGCCATGATGGCTATTCAAGATCTGGCGGCTCTTGGCCGATGACGACTTAATGCGCATTCCTTATAAGCCGGAATTTTTGTAATCCGGTGGCCTATATCCCTTGAGAAAATCAATAATTGATAACCCTTTTGAAACACTAATTTCAGTGATGAGCTTGGACTGAAGCATTTATATAAGTCATAGTTCTGCAAATCCTGCACAGAGTTTAAACAACATATGCCCTGGCGACTTAACGTCAAGTGCCAAGGCGGGTAACCACCCAAATGTAGTCTTACCCTGCACACAAGTAGATCACAAGAACCCTTGGCGGTTTACCGCAGGGCGGGTCATAATACCTCACATATAACCACTGTGATATTGAATTTGTACTGCCGGTTTACATGACCTATGCAGTAAGGGTGATAACCCAATCCTTAGAAGCCAATGCTTCCACATAGATGATGATTGTCATAAGCTGGCGATTTATCCTCGAAAAATCAAGCCGGGTTAAATAGCAACCACTCATATACACTTTACATATGAAAAAGAGCTTCAAATAAAATCCAAAAATTGTTTGCAAAAAGAAACTTCAAAATTTTTGAGGCTTCTGATTCGAATACAATCAGAAAACCGTCCCAAAGGGGTTAAGCTAAGATTAGAATACAATCATATAGCCCCCAGTGGCTTTGGCGTTGCCGATCAAGAGGGTACCGACAGCTATGTTCTCTTTGGTTCGAATACGACCTATGTTTGAACAGGAAGCCCCCAAATGACCTTGAGAGTTGTTTTAACGATGCTGATTCGAATACGATCCACGCTGGTTCCCAAAGGGGGTTGACCTATGGTTCAAATATGACCAAGAAACTCCCCAATGAGCTCGGCAGTGTGCCGATCAAAAGGGTATCGACAGCTATGTTCTCTTTGGTTCGAATACGACCTATGTTTGAATAGGAAGCCCCCTAGTGATCATGAGAATATTTAATGACTCTGATTCGAATACGATCAGGGTCACACCAAAAGGGTTAAGCTAAATTCAAATACGATCAGCTCCCAATGGTCATTAAAGCAGGGTACCTATATTTGAGTTGTGCTTTGTAACAGACTCTCTTTGGTCCCTTTAATTTTTCCTGAGAACTCGAACTTTGCGAGAGATAACCTCTTTTTGAACCGGAAATTTGTAAACCGGATATTAAGAGCTTCAAAGCTTTATAAGATACAAATTTACCTTGAGCCGGACGTTTGACCGGATTTGAGAGCTTCAATACTTTGCGGGAGAAAGATATCTCTTGAACCGGATTTTAAACCGGAATCTTTATTTGAACCGGCAATTTTCTGACGGCCTTTAAAGTTTCATCAATATGGTAGCAGCCTCCGGAACCGGGTTATCATTCCCTCCAACGACCCGGGGTTCCCGAGTCATGTCACTGTAGCCCCCGAGTCTCAAGATGACTCGAGGAGTTGGCTTGAGATTCTCCATACTTAACCGTGATATAAACCGGCATAACTTGTATATCATTGGTGTTGATAAGACGATGTGTATCCACAGAAGGTTGAGGTGACTGCGGTGGGTTATAAATGATCCCGTATGAGCCGTGTCAGCAACTCGGCCAATGGTTCCTTCCAACTGACTGTTTGAAGTTAACCTGAACCATAGTGGCGGCGATTTATACGCCTACCCATTGATAAATCCAGTGCAGACGGCGGCTGATAACATATGATAATTTGCCTCCAATTTGTTGGAAGAAAACCGGGCTTCCAAAGTAGTGACCTACTCATACTCAATACACAGTTCATGCAGACAGGTGCGGCTCGGTGTGTTGATGTAGACCAGACCACGAGAGGCGGACGGAAAAGACGACCTCAGCATCAGAGGCGGCTCAGACAGATGAACCGGCCGCGGTGTTGTAAACCGGCGCGGTCGGGCGAGTAAACCACGTCGTTTTGATGTAGTGAACCATTGTCCTGCATCAACAATATCGCAGACCAAGACAAAGATAAACTGCTCTTTGACAAAAAATAATATGTACCAATAAAATATATTTTAGATGGATATCACCTCATGTGCCAGGCCGGAAATAATCCGCCATGAAATTGATGATCGCTAGGTGAAGTTGAAGTCGCTCACGGGTGAACCGGCCACGGCGTGGTAAACCGTGGACGGGTGAGTCGGCCGTGACATTTGTAAGCCGGCGCGGACACGCGAACCGGCCGCGTGGGCGGACGGGCGAGTCGTCCGTGGCGTTGTAAGGTGGTGCGGACGGGCGAGTCAGCTGGCGCGTTTGATGTAAACTGAACCGCAACACGCGTGCCCGTGAAGCCATGCAGCACCGCCGAACGTGCATCCGCGGTATAACACCACACCCTTTTTTTTAATAGTCATCCTGCGTAAAAATATTACAGGCCAGAGTAATTGTTCTTTGATGAAAAAATATATGACAAAATAGACTCAGATGGATATCACCTGATTTGCTCGGACGGCCGATGGTCAGTACTATGCACGTCGCCAGTTTTGTCCAGATCATAGTACCGGCGACCCGCAGCAACGGCAGTACGCGGTTGATGAGGCGAATCCGTGTGACGGCGGCTCACGCAGGCGCAAGGGCGCACCAGCGGCAGATAGGTGGCCATGTCAGAAGGGCACCGGCGACTTGAGGCGGACTGATGACTCAATATAGCCCGGGTGGCCCAACATGGCAGAGGTGGCTCAACGCGGCCCCGGCGGCTCATGCAGCAGTGAAATGGAGGCGTCACCATGGCGGCGGCTCAGAAACTGCAGCGGCAGCATGTTTGACACGGCGGAGGCGGCAACTTGAACAGCTTGAAACGGACGCGAGTCGACCCGAGGGCAGGCGGCGGCGCATCGTGTGATGTTTTAACCCGGAGAGGCTCTCTGGTGGCAGAGGTAGCTTTTACGACGGCAACGGTCTGCTACTTGATTTGCAGCTTTTAGCTTGACTTGAATTCAAACTGGCTCGCAGGTGGCTCAAAACGGCGGAGACGGCTCCCAGCAGGCGAGGCGGGTCTGCTGCTGAAGCAGAGAACAGCGGCGCAGTCGGGGGCGGCTCAATGCAGGGGAGTGAATCAACGGCGGCGTTGAGATGGGGCGGCTGACGGGTAGTGGCCGAGGCACAGCTGCTCAGAGTGGCCACTTTGAGGTGATGCTGCAGAGACAACGATGGAGGCCGGCTCGACACAACACGAGGCAGAGGCGACATCACTTGGCGAGAACGGCTCGGAGAAAAAGGCCGCTCGATGGAAGGCCATGGCGGCGACTCGGCGGCGAACAGCCAAGGCTTCCTGCTAGTCTGTTTTCCGGGTCGTAGTTAATTTGACCATCCTTGTCCGAGTCTTCCTCCAGCTCATGGATCCCACTCCCTTTTTTCACGAGAAGGAGCAGCGACTTGATCTGTTACCTGGCCCTCGTACGTCCAGGTTTATTTTTTCTATAATCTGAATCCGTTTACAATTCTATTGAGGCTCCTTTGGATGGTTTTGATTCTGAACCAGAGTTCTACCAATAATAGTATTACCAAAGGAGTAGCGACTGATTTGACGTCCTGCTTTGGTCAGACTTCACGCGGGTTCTTGTTCCGAGGATTGAAAAGCAACCACCGTCGCTGAACCTTGATCCACTCACACAACAACGTAGTCGATTAGATTACCGTCACCACTCACGGTCTCGGCAGACTCTTTTCTTTTCTTTGACTCCTTAACCCTGATCGGCTGTAAATCGGACCGATGCCGCATCAGTTGATATTGGGTGTGGTGGAAACACCTCTTTCCATCTCGACGACTTACGGCGGCCATCAAATCGCAACTTTAATTTTCTTGAACTTTAAATCTCTTAGAATATTAATCTGGACCGATGAACTCAAAGCTGATGTCGATCCTTCCCAACCGGCTCTTCTTCGTTTGAAAATTGCGAACTTCTCGATCCCAGTGACGGATCCCTCCAAGAACTCAACACCACCGTGCACGCGCCCCACGGTGGGCGCCAACTGTCGTGGAATTGTCACGGCAGATGTCCTAGGTGTAAGGACTTAGTCGTGAGGCCAACGCATCTTTGTATTAGCTTGAGAGGGGTTGATTGGGATGAGAGACGCAGGGCGGATCAACGCACAAGACGAAGGTTTAGACAGCTTCGGGCCCCGGGAAACATCATCCGGTAACAACCCTACATGCTGTTTGTGGCTAGGTCTCATTATGCTTATGAGAGAATCGCCGGTAAGCCGGCTCTTTGTGTCTAGCCCTAGAGATTGTTTCTTGTTGCCCGTCCCTCTTTGGGGTGTCCTGCCCCTCCTTATATAAGTTAGAGGGGTGGGTTACATGTGGAGTCCTAGTAGGACTAGGACTAGTCTATCTTCTCTTACAAGTTAATTACAAGTCCGGGTCTTGCTCCCTCGTAAAGGAAATATTCGTCATCCCTTTCCTCTTAAGACGGCCCATCATAAATGTGAGCCGGCCTTCTGGGCCTTGGGCCTGGTCTTCTATCTGACCCGCCATCGGGGCCATCTATGAGTCGTCTGGTTCATGAGCTGTCTGACCAATGAGCCGCCAGACCCATGAGTCGCTAGTACTCCGCCGGGTCATCAGCGAAATGCCAAGTCCGGCCGGGTCATACCACGGGGTATATCCCCGACAACTTCCGATGAACTAACGATCCACGCGTACTTGTCGCACTTCCTGTCCCTCACGTGTGGTACACTACCCTCCCTTAAGTGAACAACCACACATGCGCCAAATTGTCGGAAACGTGCGAGAGTGTGTACAAATAAAGAATTTTAATTTCAATTATCGGAAAGGTTTGAGAGTATGTACAGTTTGCCCTCTCTCTATAATTATGGTTTGTTGTGTTCGGTCTAAACTTGGTCAAACATTACAAAGTTTGACTTCACTCAAATCTAATATGCAGAGTAAACCAAAATGGAGGGATACTATGTCTATCCGGGTTTTTTGTCCACACCATTTTTTATTCAAAGTTAATAGCTGGACAAATAAAATTACAGGGGAGCTGAAGACAAAGTTGTGAGAAGGCTTAGAAATCAATACAAAACTTATGCTCTTAGTACCAATGTCGATCCTTCTTCGAGGAAACATTTGGTTCATACCCAATTGTGTGATAAAGTTGCACCAACGTGAAAGACGACTGCGTCTCCAACACAACCAAGGCAAACTGATGAAGGATATCATCTTTGTGGGTAATAAGCAAAGAGCACTGATGGAAGACAGCTTGTTTTTCATGGAAAAACGATCAGTTTCACCAGCTGATGCAACCATGAGGCGCAACCATGAGCATTGATAGGTCATCGTGGTGATGCATCATCCATTTGGCATCAAGTTTGGGTGAGGCACCTATGAAGTTCGACAAATCCTCACTGTGGTCTGTTTCTTCTCAGTAAAAGCTCGAGGAAGGAAGAACCACGTGGCAGAGGATGGTGAGGCGGAACAACAATGGCCATCCAATTTTGTGCAGTTCCACTAAAATTGAGGAAGACATGCCCGGGTATGGAGATACACATCGTTGTTTGCAAAAATATAAAAAAGGGATATAGTGTTGTTACTTTGTTTTGGCAGTGGTACAAGATTAACATCGACATCTCAATTGTCAATAAGAATTAATGAAAAGTACACCAACAAACAGAAGCATCATGATTATCTTGATGGGAACTAAACTAGGATAACTGAGAAAAAAATCTTCATTTAACAAGTGATAGTATTAGATTAGCAATAGCAATAGGAGCATATGGAGAATGACTGCACAACCACCATGTACTTTTTATAGAAACGACATGTATACCTCCACCGAGGCATAAACAAGGACAATTCATTTAGTGGCATTTTCTCTATAATAGTAGGTGATGTTGGACCAACCGATGAACCCTAGCTACTGTACATGGGGAGCTGGGGAGTAGTCGCATAGAAGAAAACCCGCATATAACGACCTAGGGAGCTGGACCAATACAAGAAGTTATACCTCAGGTGGGCGAGATGTCGCTTAGGCGGGCGGCCGGGATGTGCCCACACGACGGCAGCGAACAAGGGTGCAGAGGACCTTCTTCCGCTCCAGCGCCGGCTCCGAGAGGACGGTGCGCATCGGCTTCCTCCATCACCGACGGCGACAACGTCAACGCTGCACCTCCTCACCTCCCGCAGTAGACGGGATTCAGACGGATCTGTGACCACCGGTGAGGAGAGAGATAGAGTGGACACTGTCATCTTGTTTTGATATGGAGAGGGTGAGATGGCGAGAGGCGAGAAACCCTATCTAACAACAGGCCAGATATACAATGGAGTAAAAAAATCTCTACATAGCAGTGGTTTTAAATAGAATACGCGCATTCCCGAAAAAAGAAACAAAAACTATCGGAATTTTTTTTAACATACCAAGAATGAAAACTCAATCAAAAATACGCCCCCGCTTCCAGGTCGCGATAGTCATCTCGCACACACACATAGACATAGACATGCATATCCGTGTTTACATAAATTTCCATCTCCATCTCCAATCATATTTGTCCAACTGGCACATTATTTACGTTGTTAATTATATACGCAGCAATATTAACGTACAACAATCCTTGTTTGCGGGCGTCCGGACCATTGCCATGCCCGCTCCTGACCAACCCGAACCCTCTTCGTCACCCACGTGTGCTTCCCGCCCGAAACGGTCAGTGCCACATTCATGCCCGGCGAGAGCGGACGCGACCTCTCACTGGCACCGGCATTGAAGCGGCGCGCCGGCCGAGAGAGCATCGCCCGCACCGCTTCCCGGTGCACGCGACTGCTCCGCGTTCAAAGGTCGCAGTAGCTGGCCACAACATGCATGTACAAAGTTCTTGGTAGTCCGTGATACAGCTAGCTGTCCTCCCCCAACTCGTCAATCTCTTCCAGTAGTGCTAGTACTCCATGGCGCGATCCATCGACAAGTAGGCGGGAAAGTTATCGTATACTCGGTTTGCGGCGAGTGGCATGCCGAGCGACCGTGTGGGGTGGAGCCGTGGAGGAGGGTGACACACGAATGCGACAGATGTGATTTAAACGCTGATTTTGCTCGATGGCGCGATCCAACGAAACAAAACGTTAGTTTCTCTCCGTTTCCATTTTTTCTCCGGAAAAACAGAAACTTTCCACTCCATTTTCATTCCTACTCCAAGGTTGCCCCATTACAACATTCCATCAAATACAAAGGAAAACTAACACGCATGCTGATGCATCTCAATGATTCATAGATCATAGCCAATATTTACTTCACAACTAAAGACAAAAGTTGTGAGAGCATGTACAAAAGAAAAACTACTGATGGGGTCACTATGACTTAAACCCTAAACCCTAAACAGGATTTAATTTCCTGGCTAGGTAGAACCTGTTGGAGGAAAGACGGCTGGCACCCTCGGATCATACGATGCTTTTGTGCAGTTCCACTAAAATCGAGCTGAGCATCCCTGATGGCAAAGATATTGAAGAAGTGTGATTGGAATAATAGTACTGGCACTAGTTCATGAGACATAAACTCATGACAAATAGAAGCCGGTAGAAGTAGAGAAAGATCGACATGGAGATGGAGCTACGTGGGGAGTTGTGGCAGTCGAGCAAGCTGGCTCCAAAAAGAAGATGTACTACCTGGGATGTCGGGCTGTAGCTAGAAGGGCGGTTGGGACGGAGCATCAGCCCATACCGCGAGGACCCGTGATTGGGACCCACCGACTGTGGGTTTTCTCCCTCGCCGATGTCGACCGCGTCTACGTAGAACATTGTTCCCTTCCCCCAACGGCGGGATCAAGCCGGATATGTGACCAGCGGTGTGGCCACCGTCGTTCTATGCTTGTGAAGAGAGCAACCCAAGCAAGAAGGCTTGTAGCTTAGGATCCTGCTAGTGTATATATAGTGGTTTTCTTTTTCTCTCAATATCAACCATTTTATATTGCGTACATGTCATTGAAGAGTGAAATGATGGTTGCTTCTTCCGACTAACTTACTGTGTGATTTGACTGCTCCTTAGTGGCCCATACACATACTTCCCCTACATGTATGACCGTTCCTGAGTCTCACTTGTACTTATCTCTATTTTCTTGCATGACACGTAGCCAGGATGCGCATAGAGGAATTTTGTTACTGCATGTTGTTACGTAGTACTACTAGTACCTACTCCCTCCTTCCGGTTCACTACTGGTACTCCCTCCGTCCTGGCTTATTGGCCCCCTTTGTACTCAATTCATGGGCTTGTTTTCCACAAGAAATTGTCTTTACCAACGTTTTAATATCGGGAGTGCATGCGTGAACAACAAATGATTAAACCTTCACTACAAAAAAAAGACACATCCGTGACATTTTGGGCCGAACAATTTTTTTTCGGTCATGCTTATGACACTTCTTTGACGATAATTGTGACAAAACCCGGTATCATCATAGATGTGGTGGGCTCCTACTTCTATGACAAAAAATAATGATAGAAAATGGGTTGTTTGTCCTGGGCGGGCTGGAGACGTAGTTGCATGACATTCTTTGGGCCGTCCATGACGGAAAAAAACATGCTAGAAGCGAGGGTGCGGAAAATAACGGGGAGTTCCCGGTTACGGTGGGTGGTCGGGGGCCGAGCGATGCGCGTTTCTCTTGTACACGTACGCGCGTGGGTTCGAGGCGTTGGGCTCTAACTGAACCCAAGCGAGGCGTTCGCCTACTGAACCCGAGCGATTGCACTGCAGGCTACGTGTTAATGAATCCGGGCGATCAATCGATGGCTGTTAACTGAACCCGATCAAGCGATTCCTTTGCTACTGCTGCTAACTGAAGCCGATCGAACCTGCTGCCTCTTGATGAACAGTGAGCGTTGTTGGGGGTTCGGATGAACAGTTCCCAATGGGGGGTTGGATAACAGGAACCCGTGGTAGTAGAGGCCGTTGCCGCTGGATGAACAGTACCACGATCGATCGAGCTGGTGGAGGGCTGGATGAACAGGACCCCGTGGAGGGCTAGATGAACAGGATGACCCTATGGAGGGCTGGTTGAACAGTAGCTGGTGGAGGGCTGGATGAATAGTAGCCCATGGAGGGTGGTTGAACAGGACCCTGTGGAGAGGGCTGGTTGAACAGTAGCCGGTGGAGGAATGCGCGGTGGAGGCTGGATGAACAGTCATAGGTGGAGGCTGGAGGAGGTCGACGGTGGATGAACAGTAGCCCGTGGAGGCTGGAGGAGGTCGACGGTGGAGATGAGCAGTATCCCATGGAGTCTGTTTTGCGGTACGCCACACCCCTCCCGATGAACAGGACCCTCATTTCGACCGAAGCGCTCCAACACAAGTCCGTTTCCTCTGTTTTGCGGTACGCCACACCCCTTCCGATCAACAAGACCCCGTTTCGACCGCAGGAGGTCCAAGAGAAGTCCGTTTCCTCTGTTTTGTGGTACGCTAGAACCCTCCCAATGAATAGGATCCCATTTCGATCGTAGCCGGTCGAACACAAGGCTGTTTCCTCCGTTCTGCGGTACGCGAGGCCTTGTTTCCATCAGCTGTTCCGTCCAAGCCGGTTGGCTCCCGATGAACAGCACGTGTTCTGTTGCCTCCCGATGAACATAACGCATTCCGTTGCCTCCCCATGAACAGGACGACGACGCAGTTTCTCCGTTCCGACCAAGCCATGTACACGAGCCCTGGCCGTACGTATGCGCGAGTAGGCGTTCGAGACCCCTCCCGTATGGACGTACGTGGCCGTATTTACTTTCTTGCACCCTGGCCGCTGTACGTACGTGTACATGCTATGTGCGCGCCTCTACTACGACACGTGCGCGCCTTTACTATGACACGTGCCCTTCCTTACACAGCAATGGTTCATCGCTGCAGCCTGCAGATAGACCGATCGTATGTATGTACACGTTCACGACCAGAATGACAATGCTACGTACGCTTCGACCGGGTGGGTCCTGACTGTCACACACTTCCTTGCATGCGAAGATGTAGCTAGTGGGTCCCAGCAGTTAGGGGGGAAACTTTTTTCGTGAAATATGGTGGCCCGTCCGGTGGGTCCCTACTGTCAGGTGGAGGAATCATTATTTTCCGCGTAATAAGGAGGCACTTCCTTGCTGCGGCTGTGGATCCAGCTGTCAGCCTCTCCACGTACAGTACTCTTCCGATGGAAGTCGTCCCTTGACCACATTGACCATGCCGCGCCGAGAGCACCAGGGCGGTGGATGACGGCGAAGCCTAGGAAGGGGACGACGTGGAGCCGGGGAAGACGCGTTAGTGGATGCCCACGCGGAGAGGAGTACGAGGGTTCACTGGTTCGGCTGCGGTGTGAGGCTGCTGTCGCCATAGAATAACAAGGGGTGTGGGTGAGTGGAGGGATGGCCTGGCCAGCGGTGGGAGTAGTAGGGGGCGATGAGGCCTCCGCGGCATCACAGCCGGCCACAGGAGGCAGGAGCACACGACACGACCGGCACTGCTTTGGGCGGCTAGAGCAAGAAGACCAGAGGTTGAAGAAGCACGACGACTGTTGGATGGACATCGTACGGTCACTGGAGCTAGAATCATTCATATTGACTATGTTGACAAAGGCTTCCATCCCCATCAAGTTAGTAGGCCCACAAGTCAGCCTCCCACTATGCTGGGTCCCAGCTAGCAGGGGGTATTCATTTTTTTGTGCGTAATAAGGAGGCACTTCCTTGCGTGCGAAGATATAGCTGGTGGGTCCGACCTGTCAGCGGGGGGAATGTTTTTTTTGTGAAATACAGAGGCCCTTCCGGTGGGTCCTACTTGTCAGGTGGAGGAATCATTATATTGCGCGTAATAAGGAGGCATTTCCTTGCTTGCGGCCATGGACCCAGCTGTGAGCCTCTCCATGTACAGTCCACTTCTGATGGATGTCGTTCGTTGACCGCTTTGACCACGTCGCACCGAGAGCACCAGGGCGGTGCACGACGGCGAGGCCTAGGAAGGGAACGCCACGGAGCTAGGGAAGACTCGGCAGTTGTTTACCACGCGGAGGGCAGTACGAGGGTTTACTGGTTCGTCTGCCGTCGCCAGAGAATAACAGCAGGTGTGGTTGAGTAGAGGGATGGCTAGGCCAGCGATGGGAGTACGATGGAGCGGTGAGGCCTGCGCGGCAGCATAGCCGGCCGCGGGGGGGAGGGAGCAGGCAGTCCCGCCGGCGCTTGCTTGAGCGGCTAGAGTAGGAAGAGCAGAGATTGAAGATGCACGGCGGCCGTTGGATGGACATCCAGCAGTCACTGCTCTCGTGTGTTGACTAAGTTGACACCGCGTTGCGTGTGCGTCAACCTTTTTTTAGGAAAGCAAACACGTCAACCTGTAGTAGGCGCACAAGTCAGCCTCAAATCTGTGGAAAACAGCATACATCCCATCTGCCATTATTTCTAATAATTTACAGCCCATTTGCTAATTCTTAAGATTTTTTTTGGAGCCCATCTTCTTTTTGTTAGCATTACAGCCCATATTATGGCCACGGTTAAAAATTATACGAAATTTTCAATATTTTGGTGGGTCAACTATTTTTAATTCCGAAATATCGAGTCACATTCAAACTATTTTGAAAAATAATTTATATAAATATAAAATCCAAATAATTGTCCACGCATAAAAATCAATGGAATTTAAAATCTTTTAATGAAAAAAATTTGAAACTAATTCCCGGTTTGATGTGTTTTAAAAATGTACAGCCCATTTATGGGGCAAACCGAATGAAACTTTCCTCGTCTTGAAAGATTTGCAGCCCAGCAGGGCTGATAAAGCAAGTAGGCCTCGGTTTGGTATTTCTTAAAAAAATAACTGGGCTAGCCATTTCAACAAGAAAAAAACACAACTGGGCTCATCATGTGGTAAACATAAATAAAACCCTGGCTAGACGGGCCACAACCCCCACATAGCACCGTTGTTACCCTGATCCGTCGCTAAAACTAGTATAAATAACAACTGCTTGTTCCTCAAAAAAAGTAAATAACAACTGCGCGACCTGCTGGGTCCCTGGTGTCAGCCATTCGTTGTGTAATTCTCTCATTTATTGACTATGTTGACAATGGCGTGAGCCCCAGATGTCCAACCATTAGGAGGAACCATTTTTTGGGCTTGTAATAACGAGGAACCTTCTTGCATACTACCATGACGCTGGTGGGTCCCTACTGTCATCCTCTCCATGTACAGTCATCTCCTTGTTCCTCTTAGTTGTTCACGACGTTGACAATGCAAGAGGGCAGCGCACCGCGCACGGCGAGCGAACCAAGGCCGAGGACGACAGCGAGGCCTCGGACGGAACGAATGGGAGCCGTGGCAGATGCGCCGGTCCAGTCGTAGGCAGAGGGGAGTACGAGGGTTGACTGGTTCGGGTGCGGTGATGGTTGCTGCAACTACATCGGTATTTCGCCGGAGAGGGAGGGGTGATGTGGCACAACGACGGTAGGTATTTCCCTCAGTTATGAAACCAAGGCATCGAACCAGTAGGAGAACCAAGCAACACAATGTAAACATCACCTGCACACAAACAACAACCCCTCACAACTCGACGACTTAAAGGGGTTGTCAATCCCTTCCGGGGTACGGCGCCTCAAGATAAGCAAACGGACGTGAGGTAAATTGTAGTAGATTGATAGATCGAACGCAAAATAAAATAAATAAAGAAGCAACGCAGCAAGGTATTTTTGTATTTTTGGAATAATAGATGTGAATAAAAAGGAAAAGTAGATCGCAAGGCAAATATATGAGGAAGAAGACCCGGGGGCCGTAGGTTTCACTAGTGGCTTCTCTCGAGAAAAATAGCAAACGATGGGTAAACAAATTACTGTTGGGAAATTGATAGAACTTCAAATGATTATGACGATATCTAGGCAATGATCATTACATAGGCATCACATCCAAGATTAGTAGACCGACTCCTGCCTGCATCTACTACTATTAGTCCACACATCGACCGCTATCCAGCATGCATCTAGTGTATTAAGTTGATGGAAAAACTGAGTAATGCAATAAGAACGATGACATGATGTAGACAAGATCCGTTTATCTATATGGCAGTAGATATAGATCTCGTCTTTTTATCCTTAGTAGCAACGATACATATGTGTCGGTTCCCTTTCTGTCACTGGGATCAAGCACCGTAAGATCGAACCCACTACCGGGCACCTCTTCCCATTGCAAGATAAATAGATCAAGTTGGCCAAACAAAACCCAAATATCGGATAAGAAATACGAGACTATAAGAGATCATGCATATAAGAGATCAAAGAAACTCTAATAACTTTCATGGATATAAAAAGATATAACTGATCATACACTCGAAGTTCATCAGATCCCAACAAACACACCGCAAAAAGAGTTAACATCATATGGATCTCCAAGAGACCATTGTATTGAGAATGCACCGAGAGACAAAAAGCCATCTAGCTACTAACTGCGGACCCGAAGGTCTACAAAGTACTACTCACACATCATCGGAGAGGCACCAATGGAAGTGGTGAACCCCTCCGTGATGGTGTCTAGATTGAATCTGGTGGTTCTGGACTCTGCGGAGGCTCGATGAATATTTCGTCGACACTTCTAGGGTTCTTGCTAGCATCCTGGGAACGGGGGTCCCCAGACTTGCCTGCCTGCGGCTCACGGCGTGGCTCCACTAGCGGCCCTGTACGGCCCATCTTCACCAGCAAACACTCAAGACCCTCACGAGGGGCCGAGCCTCGCGAGGCGAACGACGCAAGACCTCCTCGGGGGCGGCCTCACCAGGCCGGCTCACGAGGGACGGAGAGATCAAGGCAAGGGGCACCTCATGAGGTTTCTGTGACGCAAGCTATGAGGACCCGGGCCAGGCGGGCACTAGCGCGCATTGTGTCCTCATTTCCCCTTTGGTGCTAAAGAGGCAAGCGCAGGCGATGAGTACCTAGGCATCAGGCAAAGGTTTCCATATCAATGCAATGAGTCCAAGACCAGCGGGACGGCAGGACGGAGGTCACCGTAGAGCCCAGGACAGCGTCACCACCAGAGCCTTTGGCAAGCAAAGACCACCTTTAGTCAGGATAACTTGTACTAGTTGTCTCCCTTAAAATTTGGCCGTTGTGGCATTCCTTCCCGTCAGCATTTGGGACGAGGAACAGGGCGTGTATAAATAGGGCTAGCCACCACAGTAGGAGGCAACTGATCCGAGGCCATTCAGATCATCCTCATCCACACAAACTCACCAAGCACAAGAGCACCTCTCCTCAGGAGGCTGTTCTTCCCCTGTAACTATTCTTCCTCAGCCCAAGAGGGAATCCACCACACCACACTAGAGTAGGGTATTACACCACATCGGTGGCTCGAACCAGTATAAATCTTGTGTCCCTTTGTTCTGCGAGTTCGACGTGTTGAGCCTTCAGATCACGGTGAGGGTGAGTGCTAGAGGGAGGAGAGATCTTCGTGCGCACCCCAGTGTTCGAACCTCAAGGGTTTTGCCGGAACCCGAAATCCAACAATTCTGGTATTTTTGGGGTATTTATAGAGCAAAGATGCAGTTCGGGGGGCACCCGAGGTGGGCACAACCCACCAGGGCGCGCCTGGGCCTCCTGGCGTGACCTGTTGGGTTGTGCCCCCTCGGGGCTCCCCCAGGTGCAACCAGGGCCCGTTGCCTTCCTTCTAGCCCATAAAAAATCATCATGGAGTTTCGTGGCATTTGGACTCCGTTTGATATTGATTTCCTGCGATGTAAAAAACATGGAAAAAGCAGCAACTAGCACTTGGCACTATGTCAATAGGTTAGTACCAAAAAATGATATAAAATGATTATAAAACATCCAAGATTGATAATAAAACAACATGGAACAATAAAAAATTATAGATACATTGGAGACGTATCAGCATCCCCAAGCTTAACTCCTACTCGTCCTCGAGTAGGTAAGTGATAAAAACAGATTTTTTTGATGTGGAGTGTTGTTCATCAAGTCATATCATATTCTTTTCTTTATAGCATGGACATGGAATTTTACATGATTCAAAGCAATAGTCTAGTTTCGACATAATAATTTAGATACTCAAGCATATCAACAAGCAACCATGTCTTTCAAAATATCAACACTAAAATAAGTTATCCCTAGCCCATCATGCTCAAGAATTGATCCATTCATGAAACACACTCGAATATTAACTACACCCAAAACTTGAGCACGATCATATTGCCTCCTAGTTCGTTATTTTACAAGGGAAGATGGAGACTCAAATTCAAAATAAAAATTTCATAAAGTAAAAGAAAGGCCCTTCGCAGAGGGAAGTAGGGATTTGTAGAGGTGCCAGAGCTCAAAGCAAAAAAATTAGAGATAAAACATTTTGGGAGGTGTATCCATCCCACCAACGAAAATGATGTAGAGCTACGAACACTTTTCATGCCATAGGCGGTTCCCAAACAGAAAATAAAGTTTATTCCTTTTTCCACCATTCTTTCACTTTCCATGGCTAGCCGTATCCACGGGTGCCCTCGATACCAACACTTTCCAAGGAATTTATTATTTGACAACATAAAGTAAATTCATTTTTGCATTTCAGGACTGGTCATCCCTAAGACCTTTGCCTTACTCTCATGCAATGCCAAGTGAATAAACACTCATCATGAGAATAACACATCCAGCATGGAAAATTTTAGCCACCCGTTACCGTTCTGCGAGCGAAACAAATAGACAAAAGAGAAGTTTATTTTGAAAATTAGAGATGGCACATGCAAGTTTGCTTAGAACAGCAAAAGAATACCGCATATAGGTAGATATAGTGGACTCATGTGGCAAAACTGGTTTAAAGGATTTTGGATGCACAAGTAGAGGTCATACTTGGTGCAACGTGAAGGCTAGCAAAATGATTGAGAAGCGACCAACCAAGAAATGAATAATTTCATAAGCAAGCATTAAGCATAATTACTACCAAATAATGCACCACAAGTAGGATATAATTTTCATTGCATGATTATTGACTTTCATGCATGCATAGAATCACAAACCTACACACCAGTATTCTTACTAGAGCAAAATTACTCATCAACATAACTCATATATCACATCACCATATCTCAAAACTATTACTAAGAATCAAGTTTATTCTGTCCAATGATCTTCATGACATTTTTTTCATTATCCTTCTTAGATATCTATCACTTTGGGACTAATTTTCATGAGTTGCTTTTCATAAGCTCAAACAAATATAAGTGAAGATCATGAGCATAACAATTTTTCTTTCTCTCAAAATAATTTAAGTGAAGCAAGAGAGAATTTCTTCAAAATTTTACTAACTCTCAAATAAATCTAAGTGAAGCAAGAGAGCATTTCTTCAAGAATAACAAAGCACACCATGCTCAAAAAGATTTATGTGAAGCACTAGAGCAAGTCCTAGCTCATAAAAGATTTAAGTGAAGCATAGAGAGCAATTCTAACAAGTCGTGATATAATTTTGGCTCTCTCAAATAGGTGTGTCCAGCAAGGATTGATGATTTAAAACACAGAATAAAACAAGCAAAGACACATATCATACAAGACGCTCCAAGTAAAACACATATCATGTGACGGATAAAAATATAGCCTCGAGTAAAATATCGATAGTTGTTGGAAGAAAGCGGGGATGCCACTCGGGGGCATCCCCAAGCTTAGTTGGTTTCTCATTCTTGGATAATAGCTTGGGATGCTGGTGCATCCCCAAGCTTAGGCTCTTACATCCTTCCTTCATCCATCGTAAGATAACCCAAAACTTGAAAACATCAATCACACAAAACTCAACAAAACCTTCGTGAGATCCGTTAGTATAAGAAAGCAAACCACTACTATAAGTGCTGTATCGAACCAATTAATATTTTTTTTGTATTAGATCTACTGTATTCCAACTTTTCGATGGCAAAAACTCATCAAAGAAAACCATAGAGCCATCAAAATAAGCACACAACACAAAGAAAACAGAATCTGTCAAAACAGAACAGTCTGTAGTAATCTGACTTTAGCGAATACTTCTGTAACTCCAAAAATTCTACCAAATTAGGAAGACCAGGGTAATTTGTATATCAATCTTCTGCAGAACGAATCAGAGCAAAAGCTCTTTTCTGTGATTTATTAAAATTACTTTCGTGAGCACAAAGTTTCTGTCTTTTTCAGCAAGATCAAACAACTATCACCCAAGAAGATCCTAAAGGCTTTACTTGGCACAAACACTAACTAAAACACAAAAAACACAATCATACCAGTAGCATAATTGTGTAAACACACAAGAACAGAAAGCAAAAAGCAAAAATAAATTTTATTCATTGGGTTGCCTCCCAACAAGCGCTATAGTTTTACGCCCTTAGCTAGGCGTAAGGCAAGGATCTAAGTTTTGTCATCCTTCTTCTTCTTAGTTTTCTTAGGGGTGTTTCCATCATGAGGTTTTGTAAACAAAACATAAAACATATTATCCATGGAAACTTTAGCATTCCTTTGTTGGTTTTCATCATAACCCCTTTGATTTCCCGCAATAATCCAAGAGTAATGTCGATTGACATTATTGAAAACTTGTTGGATTATTTCTAGAATGGGAACCTCCTTTTTAAGATTCTCATCATAGATCTTATTATCCCCCAGAAAATGCCTTAGTGCATAATCACTATTGTAAATAATTTCATCTATCACGGGTTTTTCACTATTCATACCATAAAAGTCAAAGATTTCCCTAGCTTCCCATATTATGTAGTCAAACTCATTCACAAGAACGAGAGTGGCTAAGTTTTTAGCCCTAGGATTCTTTATTTTGGGAAGCTCAAAAAACAATCTTTGCAAAGTAGGATGAGTGCGGATAAATTTACTTTCAAGTTTCAGAACTAGTGCTGAAACAGCATCCGCATAAGATCTAGTAGTTTTAAGTATAGGAGCATCATCAAGACTCAGATTTACAACACAATTCAAAAATACTTGGATACGTTCTTTTCCCATAACGTCCCCTTTCCCCAAGATAAAAGTTTTAGCATCTGGATTGCCTGTACGTCCAATCTTAGGAGTCAGGCCATCATCTGTTGGTGCCATACCAAAATCACTCATGATTGCAAGCAGAGAATAGATCTGACAAGAAAATGGCGAATGGAAAAGGAGAGGCGAATAAAACGGCATTTTTTGTGAAGTGGGGGAGAGGAAAACGAGTGGCAAATGGCAAATAATGTAAATTGAAAGGAGATGAGATTTTTGATTAGGAACCTGATTATGTTGAAGATCCTCCCCGGCAACGGCGCCAGAAATTCTCCTTAATTGTTGCTGCAACTACATCGGTATTTCCCCGGAGAGGGAGGGTTGATGTAGCACAGCGACGGTAGGTATTTCCCTTAGTTAAGAAACCATGGTATCGAACCAGTAGGAGAACCAAGCAACACAATGTAAACAACACCTGCACACAAACAACAACACCTCGCAACCCAACGAGTTAAAGGGGTTGTCAATCCCTTCCGGGGTACGGCGCCTCAAGATAGGCAAACGGACGTGAGGTAAATTGTAGTAGATTGATAGATCGAACACCAAAATAAATAAATAAAGATAAAACACAGCAAGGTATTTTTGGATTAATAGATCTGAATAAAAACGCAAAGGAAAACTAGATCTCAAGGCAAATATATGAGAAAGAAGACCCGGGGGCCGTAGGGTTCACTAGTGGCTTCTCTCTAGAAAAATAGGAAACAGTGGGTAAAAAAATTACTGTTGGGCAATTGATAGAACTTCGAATAATTATAATGATATCCAGGAAATGATCATTACATAGGCATCACGTCCAAGATTAGTAGACCGACTCTTGCCTGCATCTACTACTATTACTCCACACATCGACCGCTATCCAACATGCATCTAGTGTATTAAGTTCATGGAAAAATGGAGTAATGCAATAAGAACGATGACATGATGTAGACAAGATCCGTTTATCTATATGGCGGTAGATATAGATCTCGTCTTTTTATCCTTAGTAGCAACGATACATACATGTCGGTTCCCTTTCTGTCACTGGGATCAAGCACCGTAAGATCGAACCCACTACCGGGAACCTCTTCCGATTGCAAGATAAATATATCAGATTGCCCAAACAAAACCCAAATATCGGAGAAGAAATTGAGGCTATAAGAGATCATGCATATAAGAGATCAAAGAAACTAAAATAACTTTCATGGATATAAAAAGATATGACTGATCATAAACTCGAAGTTCATCAGATCGCAACAAACACACCGCAAAAAGAGTTACATCATATGGATCTCCAAGAGACCATTCTATTGAGAATTCAGCGAGAGAGAGAAACCCATCTAGCTACTCACTACGGACCCGAAGGTCTACAAAGAACTACTCACGCATCATCGGAGAGGCACCAATGGAAGTGGTGAACCCCTCCGTGATGGTGTCTAGATTGGATCTGGTGGTTCTCGACTCTGCAGAAGCTGGATGAATATTTCGTCGACGATTCTAGGGTTCTGGTATTTTTGGGGTATTTATAGAGCAAAGAGGCGGTCCGGGGGGCACCCGAGGTGGGCACAACCCACCAGGGCGTGCCTAGGCCTCCTGGCGCGCCCTGGTGGGTTGTGCCACCCTCGGGACACCCCCCGGGTGCAACCACGGACCATTGCCTTCCTTCTGGCCCATAAAAATATATCGTGGAGTTTCGTGGCATTTTGACTCCATTTGATATTGATTTCCTGCAATGTAAAAAACATGGAAAAAACAGCAACTGGCACTTGGCACTATGTTAATAGACTAGTACCAAAAAATGATATAAAACGACTATAAAATGATTATAAAACATCCAAAATTGATAATAAAATAGCATGGAACAATCAAAAATTATAGATACGTTGGAGACGTATCATGCGGGTGCGTGTTGGGGCTGACGTCACCAGAGAATAACAGGACGTGTGGGGGAATAGAGGGAGGGACTGGCCAACATTGGAGGGTACGGTAGGGCGGCAGAGGCGTAGCCAGGCATGGGAGGCGGGAGCAGGCGGAGCCGACGGGGTGGTCTTGTTTGGGCGGCTGGAGGAAGAAGACAAGAGATAGAAGATACACGACAGATGTTGGATATCAATCCAACGGCTGGTAGGCAGAATCGTTTGTCGACTAGCTAGTAAGTCGACACCACCTTGGATAGGCTATTTCCTCGTGGGTCCCAAAGGTAGAATCAAAATCTGTCACGGTCATGCAGCCTTTCCTTGAAAATTTACAGCCCATTTGGTGTGCTTGTTCAAAATAAGTTTGTGGGTGCTTGTGGGGTAATCACTTGGCTTCTGTAATGCACAGTGAGCTCAAGCAGCCGGCGAGAGTGATGTTATTTCCCTTGGTTGGGATTTGTTAAAATATTTCACTCTAAATTAAACGAATGGCAAGCCATTTGCCTTGTTTCAAAGAAAATATGACAGTCATAGCCGAGTTGGAAAGGGCAAGAACATTTAACTCCAGCTTACAAACTGTACAAAAGCACGATGGTTAATTGTTCATTAGGTTTAGACAAAACCCAGGTTGAAAAGGGCAACAACATCTAACTCCAGCACTATTTTCGATAGTCATAGTTAAATGGATCAGTCAGGTCCATAGAATGAACATCCTGGGTCGTAAAATTTACTGGATTATGACCACAATATGTTGTAAATAGAAGCCCAGCACGTTCGGAAGCTCTTTTGCCCACCCGAGACTCCTTTTTTTGCTCTTCGACATACCCATCCGTCAAAACCATGCTGCTGATAAACTTAAGCCTGATGGACAATAGTAACCTCGCATTTAGCAGGAAGAATGTGACAAATCTAGTGTTTGCATGGTTGGCTACATATCGTTCTAGCGTTATTGTCTTTAATCCAATGTCATGAGAAGTGAGAAAATCCCAGTGCTTACGAATCCACCGATTGGTTATAACTTTCTTACCCCGTCCTGTTGCCTAAATAGACATGAAGATTGAAAACAATTAAGGTCTTAAAAAAGAGTGTGGAAATAGCAACAGTTGAACGGTTAATTCTTGTACACTATATGCGGGCTTCCAATGTGCGTGAAATTATCACCTTTATATACAACTTCTCCAGACATGGAAAGCATTGCAGCAAGCCAATAATCTTGTTCAGATCAAAACTATTCATTTGGATATATAAGATCTTGACAGAATCTAGCACCATTGATAGGCTATCCATGGAGAAACTCTTCATTGAGCATAGAACATAATATTAGTACAAAATGTGTACTCCAAGATGATATATAACTTATGCGCAGAAATTTAAATGCAGCCTATGGTTACAGGTGTAGATGATAATATAAAGTACCTGAAGAACCGTGGAGCCAAACACCATCTTGAAATGAGCACAGAGATCATGTATTACACACAAGGTCTCCAGTTTAGGCGCAGAGAGGACGGTTATTTGCGACAATGAATAACTAGAATCAAGGATCAACCTTTGAAGTGAAAGGGCATCTTGGATGATGAGCTGCCTTCCGTCAAAAGAAATTCCAATTCTTACAAGGTTAGGCGACTTTATTTCGAGACAACCGATTGTAACTGTGAAAACAAGCACCAAGCACTCCAGGGCAGGTCAACTGGAGTGGATGATGCTGTGCAATGAGGCCTCCGATATACGAACCCACACAAGTGAAAGTTTCTTGAGAATGGGAGTCGAAGGTTTAGTACCAGATTGTCTGGTAGGTCGCACAGCGCAAAGGTGGCGGTGTGGAGAGAAGAGGAAAACCACGAGATGGACATCGGTGCTGAGGGCACAGGTAGATGGCGTTCGGTATCTGGTAGGTGATTTCCAGGGGAATAGTAGAACTCAAGCAGTTGTAGTTCTGTGAATTCAGGGGATTTCAGCCAGGCGTCCACCGTGCAGGGCATGGTATGCTTGCTCAGGTAGCATGACGGGATGCAAAGGCTTTGAACGGAGCCCTGGTGGGAGGAGATGATGGCTCTGGGGATTTCAAAATCATTGAAGAGACATAGCTGACGACAGTCGAGATTAAGGGGCACATCGCGCCATAGAGGGCGCCACGGAATTGAGAAGACTTGGGAGTGCCAAAAATCCTTGGTGGGGAGAAGCGAGATGATCTCCCCAAGTGCGGTGTCCGGGAGATCGCTGATGCGGTCCACCCGAGATTCTACGGGTTCCTGGGATCTGGTGGGGGTGGGGTCGCCCCTTCTCCCCGCGCTGCCGGGTGCGGGATCTACAACAGGCGTCGCTGCTGGCGGGAGCCTCCTCTTCTTGGCGCTGGGGTCAGCCGACTCCATTTTCCTCGTGGGCGTCGCGTCGCGCTCACGGATTTGAGCAGAGTAAGGAATGACGAGCCTAGTTGTAGTGCGAGTGAAGAAGAAGGGGAGCTGGGGTTTTTCTGTAGAAGTGAGGAAGAAGGGGAGATAGGGTTTTCTGTAGGAGTGAGTGAGGAATTTGGGGGTACGAGTGGAGCGAGCTGACATGAGGTGGGTGGGAGTGAGAAGGAAGAAGAGCACCCAGGTTTTTTTGGGGGGCGGTGTGCTGGGTGTGGGTAGCGCCTCTCATTAAGTAAATATATGGGCTTTTGAATAGATTTTTTTATTTACTAGGGTGGATGGGCTGTTTTGTCTTGGGCCCAGAGAAACAATTACGACTAGTATAGTGGAGACACTCTACAGCTACCAGAAAAACAATTACTACTAGTACAGTGGATACACTACTAGTTCTGGCTCCTCCTAGGTCATCGAAACGTCTCCCTCCCTCTACTGAATGCCGCGCGCGGGCCCAAATGCCATCCACCAAATTAGAAGGCAGTATGCAGGCGGAGAGTCACCCCGGTCATAGCGCGGCAGTAACGAGCCGTCGTATCACAAAACCCCACCTCCCCGCAGTCTAGTTTGATGGACGAAGCAACCATCATTTCACTCTTCGCTGAATCCTCTTCTCCCTCACCATCTTCAAGAAAGCCAACACTTGCATCTACCACTATTCTTCTCTCCCAACGAAGGGAAGGTAAGCGGATCGGTGATATTGGTATATTTTCGTTCAGAGAAAAAAAAAGAACTTTTGCAAAGCGGTAATCGATCCTCACTCTCTTTTTTGTTTCATTTTTTGAGAGATCAGACAGTGGGAGAGGCTCCCACTGTGTTTGTATTACTCAAAAATAGGATACAATGTACATGGTGCAGTTACAAGGTGCTTATCCTCCACTTTTGGAGGGATTAGCGGCTACATTATTATACTGGGGAAGTCAAGGAGGTTCTAAGTTTTGTACAAAGGAGAGAATAAAGTCTCTCTTATCAGTCCTAGTTCTATGCTGGAGGAGGCTAAAATCAAGCTTGAAGCGCTCAAGCCAACAAAGTGGGGGGATGCTTCTGAAGTGCTTGTTATTCCTCTCTTTCCAGATACTCCAAGCTGCTTGTAGAAATACTTCCATGAACATGGGCTTGTTCCAATTAGTTGCTGCGTGACTAACCCATTGAAGTCTGGAACCAGTGTCTTGCCATGTGATCCCAAGGATGGACCAACATTGTTTACTGAAAGAGCATTGAAAGACCATATGTTCCACGTCCTCTTCTATTTGTTGGTCACATAGAAGGCAGTTGTAGTCATCTCCAATGTTATAATGCCTCCTCTTGAGCATGTTGCTTGTGTTTAGGCGATCAGAAAGTAGTAGCCACCCAAACACTTTGATTTTCAACATCGTCTTCGCTTTCCATAGCCATTGGTACGATTGGTGTGCGTGCACATCCTTAAAGTAGAACTTGTAGTATCTGTTTGCTTTGTACTCCTTTGATCCCCAACAGTATGTCCAGGTGTCATGGGGGATCGGGTCAGCATTGTTGCCAAGATGGATCACATTTTGTTGCAGCTCACGGACTTCTCGCAACGCTTGAACTGAGAGTGGAAGGTGATACATTTCATGCAGTGACATGGATCCCAAGAAAGCCTTAAATGATATATCCTCATTTTTTGCGTAGGAGAATGCTCCTGGGTATGTTTCATCCAGTGTGTTGTCCAACCACAGATCCTTCCACATAAGTACCGTGGTGCCATCATGTATATTTGCTTTTGATATACCTCTGTAAATTGGGGCGAGCTTCAGGACATCCCTCCACCTGAAAGATCCGCACGGCTCTGTGGCATGGGGGATCTTGTTTGTGTAGTAAGTCGACCAAATGAGCTCAACCCATGGTACGTTGTGTCTATTATAGAATTTATGTAGGTACTTGAGGAGGAGAGCTTCACTTTGTATACACAGATTTAATATTCCAAGACCACCGCACTGCTTTGGTTGGCAAACCATACTCCAGGCTGCAAGCGAGTTACAATTGTCCCCTTGTTCTGTCTTTTTTGTCCACAGGCATTTCCTTCATAGTTTGTCGAGTAGTTCTAAAATTCGGTGGCAGTTTGAGAGTGCACATAGCAAAGATGGCTAGGGACGTGATCATTGTGTTGAGTAGAGAGAGTTTGGCCCCATAGGACATCAAGGCTAGTGTGCTTGTCATCCTTCTTTCCATCGTGCAGACTAGTGGCATGAGATCTTGAACCGAGGGTTTGGTTGTCGCAAGTGGTAGCCCTAGGTAAGTGAATGCCATGGATCCAACTTTGCAGCCAAAGATAGTGGAGAGTTCATTGTAGCAACTGGCATCACAGTTGATTGGGATTAGTGTGGACTTGTGGAAGTTTATCTTCAACCCAATGGAGACAGCGTAGTCAGAAAGAATGTCTTTAATCGTTCTGGCTTGATCAGGGCAGGCGGGAAGGATGATGATCGTGTCGTCCGCGTATCGGATGACAGGGTATTCATGTTGGTTCTGTCGTTGGAATGGTAGATGGATTCTTATTTGCCTGAAGGCTTCATTGATGGCAGCTTGGAGGAGGTTAGCCGCAAGCACAAAGATTGAAGGTGAGAAAGGATCTCCTTGGTGTACCCCACATTTACAAAGGAATTGTCTACCTGGGACACCATTTAAAAGCACCGCTGACTTGCCCGAGGAGAAGATGCATTTAACCCAGTGAAGCCATCTATCATCAAAGCCCATGTGTTCCATAATCGTAAGCATTGCATCATGTTCAATCGTGTCAAATGCTTTGGCGAAATCTAGTTTTAGGAGGATGATCTTTTCTTTGGAGGCTTGGCACTGGTGAATATACTCGAACGCCCACGCCAGACAATCATGTATTGATCATCCTTTGAGGAAGCCATATTGATTTCGGTGCACAATTTTAAGTATGAGTTTTGGAGTCTGTTTGCGAGTAGTTTTGTGAGAATCTTGAGACAACAGTTGAGCAATATGATGGGTCGGAAATTAGAGACTGTCTCCGGGGACCGAAGCTTAGGAATGAGTGTAATAAACCCCTCATTATTACTCTCAAGATTGAGCCCCCTCATAGAACTGGTTGCATAGCTCATAAAAATCCTCCTTAATCATATGCCAGCATTTTTTTGATGAAGATACCAGAGAATCCATCCGGGCCTGGTGCACAATCGGTCGGCATTTCCTTGATGATAGCATCAATCTCCTCCTTGGTGAAGGGAACAGTAAGTTGATCCAGTCCCTCTACTTTTTTGATGATGTTTTGCAAGTTAAATTTCATTTGGAATTCTCCTGACTTGCCCAACCTCTCTTTGAATGTTTGGTATATAACAGCCTCTTTGCTGGCGTGGTCCTCTACCACCGTTCCATACGATGTTGTACGTGTTGGTATTATGTTCCACCTATATCTCTCTGAGGCCAAAGCTTTCAGAAATTTAGGGTCTTCATCACCAAATTTGACCCATCGAATAGTGCATCTCTTTTGCCAATATTGTTGTTGGTAGCTCAGCAGAGGTAGGAGGTGTTTCTTCAGAATTTTCCTGAAATTTTTCTCTGGTGTGGTAAGTGTTCTAAGATTTTCGAGAGCATCAAGGTTAGCCAACGCAAGGTTCGAGTTGTCAATTGCCACTAATAGTTTAGAGATTCATTTGCTCCAACGTTTTAATTCATATCGTAGGGCCTTGAACTTTATGGCTAGTAAAGTGGCTGCATTTTCTTTCATTTTAAATGTCCTTGACAAGACAGATTGTACCAATTCAAAAAATCCTGGATGTTCCGTCCAATATGATTCAAACTTGAATATTTTACTGCGAGGAATGGAGGTTTCTATTTTGACAACACATGGGATATGATCTGAAACTGGTTTTCCCAATGGCATGACTATAGTGTTTGGGTACGAAGATGTCCAGTTGTTGGAAGTAAGGAACCAGTCCAATTGCTCGAGGAGTGGGTCAATCTGCATGTTGCTCCATGTGTAGGCCCGGCCCTTGATTGGTAATTCAATTAACTATTGAGAGCCTATAATGTCATTGAAAGTAATCATGTCATTCGGATTCCCTCCAGGTTTGTTTCTGTTGTCGGGGCCCCGGATGTAATTAAGATCTCCCAGTAAAAGCCAATCTTCATTTGGTGGTATATGAAGATTGTGAAGCCACTCAGTGTAGGTCACTCTGGATTCACCTTGACATGGGCCATATATATTTACTAGGGTCCATTCCTGGGTGGACTATGTAGAACGAAATTTAATGGCCAGTGCAAAATCTTCCTCCATAACCACTGTACCAGTAAAGATGGAGCTATTCCAAATTGTGGTGATGCCTCCCGATGCACCATGGGAAGGGATGTACGCAAATTTATCAAATCTCTTCGGGCAGCAACTCTTAATGAACATATTATCAATGGTAGGTTTTTTCGTTTCTTGCAGACAAATAATAGCACAACCACTGGAAGAGATATCATTAGATAGAGCCAAAAGCTTAGGTTCTAAGTTTAAGCCACGTACATTCCAGCATAAAATATTCCAGTTCAACATAAACGACATGATAAGCTAGAGCAAAATATGAAAGCAGTGGTGCAAACGCCTTCTGAAACTTCAAGTGTGAGACGGGCCATCTTCATGTTCCGCCATGAGAGCTTCATTAGTAACTTGTTCTGGCGGAATGGCACATTTGTTGACTCCAATGTGTTGCAGCACCTGGACGGGAGTGGGTGGAGGGATGCAGTCCCCCTGTTTGATGGTCGGATCAGCTGGATCCACTTGAGCAGCAGCAGCAGAGGGTATGATTCTGGGCTTAACTTTGGAGATTTTGGACTTGGTGTCAGAAACAGAAGGTATCTTGAAGCCGTCATATTTGTTTGAGCGATTTCTTCGACGAACCTCCACCATAGAGGGAGGAGCTTTGGATTTCCCCTTCCTAGTCACTGAAGTGCCCGAGCTCACGGCAGCAGCACGAGAAGCAGTCAGAGCACAGGTAGCTGCATCATTAGAGGGCACAATAGGATGTTGAGGAAGCACTGCATCACCAAGGACTGTCAGGCCCAAAGCATCAGAACTGACAGCAGGAGCCGTAGTGATGCCAGGGTGATTGCATCCGCCGGCATTGCCTGATTGGGCTCGTCCACAAGTTCAGTAATTATTACACTGGAAGTAGGCGCCCTGGAGACAGTGACAGTATCCAAAAGAGGCATAAGCTCATCAGTCCCCGGGGACAGGGACCAAGAAGTACAGCCGAGGAGCGGACCAGTGCAGGAGACTGAGCCAGCAGAGTGGTGGACAGTCTTGGATGCTGACAAAACAAAGAAATGTCCATTTGTTTTAGTAATGCTTACATTGAACTGCACTGAACTGTCACGAAAGCCAAACCCTGAACTCCATGGGCCATATGCTGCAATGATGGGCTTGATAGCAGCTAGGAGATAAGTGTTCAGCCTCAGCATGGGCACACAATCATGCAGAAGTAGAGAGGCATATGTGTCCTCATTGGATAGCATGGAGAATTGCAGACCAGCATTGGATATAGTCAGAGACATTTCCATAGTGCTTACCTCCTGTATAGCAGCAATTGGGCCATCAACACAGTCACTGGACTGAGGTACATCTGTAGAAATAACACCAATTGCAGTACCACTGGCAGAAAGGAGTTGATTGAAAATATTCAGAGGAACCAAAGCATACCCATCAGACAAAGTAGCACTGGAGTCTGAGCTGCTGAAGATGAAGATTGAGTCATTCCAGGTAGCAGTCGGGCTGTCATGCAGATTATTGGGGGGAGGGATACCATGATGTACCTGCAACCCTCCTCCAGCAAGCCAAGCTTGGAAGTTAAACACTGCTGGCGGTGAGTGTGGTGGTGAAGGGGGCCAGACTCCCAACTGTGGATGGAACTGAACCTTGTCATTGCGATTGTGTTTTCCTTTCAGTGGTCTCCTAGTATTCGTCAGTTTCATGATGGACCAAGGAGAAATAGGCAAAGATCTGCTGATATTGGAGCAGACGCGGGAGGCTGATCCCCACGAGACAGAGAGCTCCAAGAAGATGGAGCCAGCCACCGACCGACCCAGATACGCTCACGACCACTACTGAGATGGTCAACGCCCCGTTTGAGGTTACATCCCCCGTGGCACTGCAGGAGCA